>NC_084559.2:44150645-44163145 GCF_033978685.3 Nerophis lumbriciformis
TGTGAGGAGTCTTTGCAGATTTTCTGAGCCCTGGTCAGGCAGCGGCTTTTTGCGATCTCCTGGATAGGAGGAAGAGGAGTCCTGATTATATTTTCCGCCATCCTCACCACTCTCTGGAGAGACTTCCGGTCTGAGGCACTGCAGGCTCCAGTCCAGACAGAGATGCTGTTGGTCAGCAGGCTCTCTATAGTGCCTCTGTAGAATGTGGTGAGAATGGGGGGAGTGAGCTGTGCTTTTTTCATCCGACGCAAAAAGTGCATGCGCTGCTGAGCTCTTTTTACAAGAGCTCTGGTGTGTAGGGACCAGGTCATATTGTCAGTTATCTGCACCCCCAGAAACTTGGTGCTGCTTGCTATCTCCACCGCTGTGCCGTTGATGTAGAGTGGAGTACTACCGTGTATTACTGTAAACGGAAAAAGGGTCGCACATTTTTTGGTTTCAAAATCACCAAAACGATTCCCGAGCGCGGCCACCGCTGCTGCTCACTGCTCCCCTCACCTCCCAGGGGGTGGAACAAGGGAATGGGTCAAATGCAGAGGGTAATTTCACCACATCTAGTGTGTGTGTGATATCAGTAGTGCTTTAACTTTTCCATTTACAGTAAGACATTGTAAAACCACAGTACATTTTACTGGAAAATTCTGGCCACAAAGCTGACAGTTTTCCCATTTACTGTAAAATGTTGTAAAATGCAGTAAAATTCCAGTGAGTGAGTTGCCAGTTTTTACTGTAAAATATACAGATTTTTTTTTTTACAGTGTGCAGCACGGTGGGACAGGGGTTAGTGCGTCTGCCTCACAATACGAAGGTCCTGAGTAGTCGTGAGTTCAATCCCGGTCTCTGGATCTTTCTGTGTGGAGTTTGCATGTCCTCCCCGTGACTGCGTGGGCTCCCTCTGGGTATTCTGGCTTCCTCCCACCTCCAAAAGACATGCACCTGGGGATAGGTTGATTGGCAACACTAAATTGGCCCTAGTGTGTGAATGTGAGTGTGAATGTTGTCTGTCTATCTGTGTTGGCCCTGCGATGAGTTGGCGACTTGTCCAGGGTGTACACCGCCTTCCGCCCGATTGTAGCCGAGATAGGCTCCAGCGCCCCCCGCGACCCCGAAGGGAATAAGCGGTAGAAAATGGATGGATGGATGTGCATAAATACAAATATAATATTTAAATGTATAAGCACATTCATATATTAAGGACAGCCCTAACTGCAATGTGGCCCTTGACGGAAACAAGTGTGACGCCCCTGTTTATGTCGACACACTTCACTATACCATCAATAGTAGACACATGCATTTGTACTGTATACCCGTGTGTGTGTCTGTGGAAACACTGCAGCTACGGCAGTACACTGACTGCCTGACTGCTGCCGGTGCCTGTCCGGGGTTACATTTTTCCACTAGATTGGAGTCATGAGCGAGGACGAGATGTGGAACTCTTCACTACAAAGAATAGCATTACTCTTTTGCACCGCACACACACACCCTGGTGGAGCTACTCATTCACACACACACACACACACACACACACACACACACACACAGGCCCACTTCCCCACCGCCAGTGCGAGAAGATCTACCTGCCAGCTGCTGCCAGTCGCAGGGAAAGATGGGCTTTGTTGGTTTTGTGAAGCCCACCGACAAGACCCCCCTGGAGACCGCAGGTCTCCTGTAGCACAAGCCTGAGTCTTATCCACTCGGCTGCACAGGCAATCTGTTTTCTATATTACCAGCCTGTATCACTGTACTATGCACTATAGAACAGCAATTGAGCAGGAAATTAAGTTAGGGGATCGGTATTTGGTGGAGGAGAACAAGCTGGCTCCCTCTCCACATACAAGGATCATTAAATATCACACCAGTTTCTGGATGAATCCCCCCCCTCTCTGCAGTTGCCATCAACTCGCTCCCTTCTTTCATCGTTCTCCCCTTCTGTATCTTTTGTTTTCTTCTTGCCCGTACCTTGTCTTCTTGTATTTGTAGTGTGTAAGAGTCGAAACATCTTAATGGAGGTTTGAAGAGCCTGGTGTGTGTTAGCCAAGCAGTCAGGGGGATCTGGCGAAGGATGGAGACCATTAGAAAGGGAAAATGGGGGAACATTGTTCTTTTCCACGTTATTGCCTTTTCTTTTCTGAGGTCGTTTTCTCTCTCTGTGTTTTTGGCCCCTTCTACACTAAGCCGGATAAGGTTCCATCCATCCATTTTCTACCGCTTGTCCCTTTCGGGGTCGCTGGGGGTGCTAGAGCCTATCTCAGCTGCATTCGGGCGGAAGGCGGGGGACACCCTGAACAAGTCGCCACCTCATCGCAGGGCCAACACAGATAGACAGACAACATTCACACTCACATTCACACACTAGGGCCAATTTAGTGTTGCCAATCAACCTATCCCCAGGTGCATGTCTTTTGGAGGTGGGAGGAAGCCAGAATACCCAGAGGGAGCCCACGCAGTCACGGGGAGGACATGCAAACTCCACACAGAAAGATCCAGAGACCGGGATTGAACTCACGACTACTCAGGACCTTCGTATTGTGAGGCAGACGCACTAACCCCTGTGCCACCGTGCTGCACACTGTAAAAAAAAAATCTGTATATTTTACAGTAAAAACTGGCAACTCACCCACCGGAATTTTACTGCAGTAAAAAGTTTTTGTTTTTTTTACAACATTTTACAGTAAATGGGAAAACTGTCAGCTTTGTGGCCAGAATTTGACAGTAAAATGTACTGTGGTTTTACAATGTCTTACTGTAAATGGCAAAGTTAAAGCACTACTGATATCACACACACACTAGATGTGGTGAAATTACCCTCTGCATTTGACCCATTCCCTTGTTCCACCCCCTGGGAGGTGAGGGGAGCAGTGAGCAGCAGCGGTGGCCGCGCTCGGGAATCGTTTTGGTGATTTTGAAACCAAAAAATGTGCGACCCTTTTTCCGTTTACAGTAATACACGGTAGTACTCCACTCACATTCACACACTAGGGCCAATTTAGTGTTGCCAATCAACTTATCCCCAGGTGCATGTCTTTTGGAGGTGGGAGGAAGCCGGAGTACCCGGAGGGAACCCACGCAGTCACGGGGAGAACATGCAAACTCCACACAGAAAGATCCCGAGCCCAGGATCGAACCCAGGACCTTCGTATTGTGAGGCACACGCACTAACCCCTGTCCCACCGTGCTTCCCCGGATAAGGTTATCAAGGGTAAATCCCACCTAAACGTATCCGTGTCCACACACACACACACAATGCCACCGTTTAAGACCTTCTCTCCCCCCTCCGTCCGCCGGCGCAACGCGGCCGAGTACACATGTGCGGAAAAAATGCGCGCATCAAAGTCACTTCTGACCTGGAAGTGTATTCTTACCCTGTGTTTCAATGTAGACTATTGCCACATTTCTTTTAACAGTAAAGCTTGCTTGCCTCACCATCAGCAGCTATTGTAGTGAATCAAATCAAATCAAATCAAATCAACTTTATTTATAGAGCACATTTAAAATTTACCACAGGGGTAGCCAAAGTGCTGTACAATGAGCAGGTTAAAAGATAAAACGAGTACCGAGCAAACACAACACAACACAAACAGAACACGATAAAAAATAAATAATTAAAATAGAATTAATAAAAACATAAAAACATAAAAACAGGATCACAGCAGGTGTATTATGGGGCGCCATTGCAGGATGGATATCACTCAGTGTTAAAAGCCATGGAATAAAAGTATGTTTTTAAGAGAGATTTAAAAACAGGAAGAGAGGAGGCTTGTCTAACACTCAGGGGTAGGTTGTTCCAGGGCTTGGGAGCAGCAACGGCGAAAGCTCTGTCACCTCTAAGCTTCAGCTTTGTGTCAGGGACCGTCAACAGCAGCTGATCGGCTGATCTTAAGGATCGGGTGGGGCAGTAAGGCTGAAGGAGGTCGGAGAGATAGGTTGGCGCGAGGTTGTTTAGACATTTAAAAACAAATAAAAGGAGTTTAAAATGTATTCGGTAACGCACAGGGAGCCAGTGAAGGGACGCTAAAATAGGGGTGATGTGCTCACGTCTGCGGGTCTGTGTTAGCAGACGAGCAGCAGAGTTCTGCACGAGCTGCAGGCGGGCGAGGGAGGCCTGGCTAATGCCTACATACAGGGCATTACAATAATCAAGACGAGTCGAGATAAAAGCGTGGATTAATTTCTCAAGATCATGTCTTGATAGAAGCGGTTTCACTTTCGCTATTTGGCATAATTGATAAAAGCTTTTTTGAACGACGCTGCTGATTTGTTTTTCGAATTTAAAATCTGAGTCAAACTTTACCCCCAGGTTTGTGACAGAGTCGCTGAGATACGGGGTCAGAGTGCCGAGGTCAACGTTGGGGGAGGGAGAGCGACTTGGACCGAACAACATAACTTCTGTTTTATCTTCATTTAGGCTCAGGAAGTTAGCTGAAAGCCAGACTTTGATGTCGTGCAGGCAGTCAATAAGACGTTGAACCGTGTTATTTTGTGCCATGGGAAAATAAATCTGGCAATCATCGGCATAAAAATTAAATGCAATACTGTACTTCCTAAAAATAGAACCAAGGGGGAGAAGGTAAAGCGCAAATAAAATTGGGGCAAGGATTGAGCCCTGGGGGACCCCATGTGGTAAAGGAGCTGTGGACGACATAAAACTGTCTACTTTTACACAAAAACTCCTGTCGGTTTCACACCTGAGCCATCATACATGAATCATATCTTTAATGGACGCGTGAAAGTAAACAATGTGATAAAGAACATTTTACAACAACCAACAACAGGACACTGTGCTTGTAGGCTGAAATTGGCGGTCGTACTCGACGGCCGCAACCACTTCATGGCTTCACAATAGTTATGGAGTACAAAACTAGACGTTGAGTAATCGCTCGACATACATGGCGGACAAGGGAAATTGTTCCACACAGTTGTGTGGAACAATTTCCCTTGTGGATCAATAAAGTTTGTCTAAGTCTATGTCTAAGTCTAAGTCTAAAACCGTCGCTCAACATTGCTATGTTGCCGTCTGAGAAGTGTTGTATCCCAAATAGCTGCTTTCACACATTTCCTTCTCTTAAGGTATTCATGTGTGATTACCACAAGCGTCTTTACATGTAGAAGAAGGAGAAACACGGGCATGTCTGGATGATTCACCTCCATCTTTCTGGTGCTTGCCGCCGAGTTAACGAACGGGTTGTTATGAAGCTGGCTGTGGCGCGTTCTTTCTGACGTCACTTCCTCTCCGAACTCAGTTTGTAAACGATCAATGAGTCCATACAAAGCTTAAGAGCTGGAGATTCAAGAAATAGACGGCGCACTTACCAATTATCCAAGAAGGGGAACCTTAAACGATGAATTAGTGTGGCCAAAAGGAGGCTTAGGCTAAATAGTTATTTGTTTAAGGGGTTATCTGGTTTAGTGTAGACATAGTTTATATCTTTCATTGTTTATTAGTACATGCTGGGGTTGTCGCGATGTATTTTGATACTTTTCGATGTCATTATTGGCTTAATTATAACATACAATCGTATGATACATTAAATATATACATTTATTATAGGAATCAATGCACACTTTTGGCAATAAATAAGGTAGTGAACATACTTGACAACTTGTCTTTTAGTAGTAAGTAAACAAACAGGCTCCTAATTTGGCTGCAAGCGTGAGCAGTAGCATACTGGGAAATTTCTGATTGTATTATTTTGTCAAAATTATAAGGGACGAGCTGTAGAAAATGGATTATTAATCTACCTATTCATTTACTGTTAATCCATCCATCAATCCATTTTCTTCCGCTTATCCAAGGTTGGCTCGTGGGCAATGTTCCCTCTAATTTTTCATGTGTGTGAGCAAACGCAAAAACTCCCTGAGCCCGTGGAGCCCATGTGAGCAACATCAGACGTGCACACTGTGGCTACGCCAGTAGCACACCTGTCCCAAACCTGACTAAATAACAAGTTCAATCTCCATCCATCCATCCATTTTCTACCGCTTGTCCCTTTCGGGGTCGCGGGGGGGTGCTGGAGCCTATCTCAGCTGCATTTGGGCGGAAGGTGATTACACCCTGGACAAGTCCCCACCTCATCGCAGGGCCAACACAGATAGACAGACAACATTTTCTTATTATTATAATCAAATGACATGAGGTTATTTTCTAATATAAGTGTTTTGGCCCAATTACAATGACAATAACAAAAAATATTGTTTGTCATGAACTGTGTACTTGCATTGTTTGTCTGGGTGGAGGTCCTGCTTTGGAAATCATTTGTACCCCTTTCAGACATTGCATTTAGTTCCCATTAAAACATTCACGTGTTGCACAATGAGATGTAAGCAGGGGATCATGTGTACATTCCTGCAACTTCCTGTTTGTAAAAAATATATTTTTATTAGTATTTATTTAATATACTAACAGCATTTCATGATTAATATTTATAAATTAAGATTCCTAATAAATGACACTAGAATAAGCACACATTTGATTGGTAAATCATAGTGTAACGACCTGGATTTACACTTTATGTTTGGTGTTGGAGTTGTCCGACTTTTTGTGTGGCTGTAAACACATCACTGGCTAAGTGCCATATGTGCACGTGTTGGCGCAAGTGAGAAAGAGCGAGCAGCTGCTGTTGATATAACAACGTTGCTTTTGGTCTGGTTTGTACTGCAGAAAATGACCAGTTTTGCTCGATATAATTTTTTTTACTAATGTTTTGGTGATGTTTTTATGGCTGACAATAAAGAGTTTTGCTCAGTAAAGTGATCGATGGTATTCATGTTCTCAAAGCGTCTCGACAGACGTTACAATATTTGAACAAGGATGACGAAAACTGTTTTCTCTGTCGTGTCCGTGTCGTGTCAAAAATTGTTATGCGCTAATTTTTTTATTTGATTTTGTGCGTGGCATAGATTTGCCGTGTGCAGAGGACGCTTGAGCAGTGCACAATTGGTCGTGGGGGCAGCAGCCTAAGCAGAGAAGCCCAGACTTCCCTCTCCCCAGCCACTTCGTCCAGCTCCTCCCGGAGGCTCCAGAGGCGTTCTCAGGCTAGCCAGGAGACATAGTCTTCCCAATGTGTCCAGGGTCATCCCCGTGGTCTCCTACCGGTCGGACGTGTCCTAAACACCTCCCGAGCCACCTCATCTGGCTCCTCTCGATGTGGAGGAGCAGTGGCTTTACTTTGACAGAGCTTCTCACCCAATCTCTAAGGGAGAGCCCCGCCACGCGGCGGAGGAAAATCATTTCGGCCGCTTGTACCAGTGATCTTGTCCTTTCGGTCATGACCCAAAGCTCATGACCATAGGTGAGGATGGGAACGTAGATCGACCGGTAAATTGAGAGCTTTGCCTTCCGGCTCAGCTCCTTCTTCACCACAACGGATAATTACGGTGTCCGCATTACTGAAGACGCCGCACCGTTATTTTCTGTTTTAACATGTTCTATTTACATTTGTGCTAAATGTAATAAACACCTATTCTTCAATGTGCGCTAGTTCGCTGTTAGCGGTGAGCTATTGTATCCTCCTACAGTGTGTAGGAGGTGTGTGCATGTTTAGCTATTCCTCGTCCTGCAGGGATGATACTTGTAAGAAACATACTTTATATGTCACCATGGAGGCAAGGATTAGTGATTTAGAAGTAGCTAAAACACTGACGACTGCGACTGGATGTTAGCCACTAGCTAGCTCTGTTTTGAAGCACCTCTTTCAGGGGGTGCTTCAGTGTTTAAAGTTTAAAGCCCAAATGCGTCCATTCTCCCTTTTCCGTCTCCTTGTAAGTACTCCCTGCGATGAACATCTGCTCGTATTACCAGCAATGTCAAAACGTGACGACGGTGCACCGTCATTTATTCCAAAAAAAAAAAAAAAAAGTACCGGTACTTTTTCGAAAGCTGTTTAGTACCGTTTTTCATTTATTAGTACCGGTATACCTTACAACACTAGTACATGCAAACAAACAGGGTTTAGTTAATGCAAACGCCACAACGCAACAACTTCCAGGCGCAACACAAATGAAAAAGCCACAACAAATCCAAATGGCATAACACAACATAAAGCCTCAACAGAACTTCACTACGCATCAGATTAATGAAAGGGCCCTTTTTATAATGAGAGCATTTGCACGTATTATTTAATAGTTCTAGTTCTAAAACTGATGTCTACAGGTAAACCCCCCGCAAAATAGACGCATTAGTGATTTTATGCTGATTTTCTAATGAGTTTCAGCACATTTTGAAATGCCTACCTTTACTTCCATAACATGGTCACCTACAAAAGACTGGAGGACATTTCATACTGTGTAGTATGTGTTTTGGTAGCATCTTTATTCCCAACATGTTCATGCAGAATTTGAAGGAATTAACACATATGTCTGCCAGATGCATTGTTGGAGGTTGTAGCAACACAACTAGAGAAGGGGTCAGTCGGCATTCATTCCCAAATGATGGCAATATGAGGAAAGTATAGACCTCTACAGTTATGTTGACTCACGCAAAATGGGACGGACCAAGCGAGAGGAGTGTAATTTACTGTGTTTTTATTTCATCTGACATCACATGGACAAGGATAAGACCTTCTGGAGGAAAGTTCTGTGGTCGGATGAAACAAAAAATGATAATACCTAGCAATATGTTTGGAGGAGAAAAGGTGAGGCCTTTAATCCCAGGAACACCAGACCTACCGTCAAGCATGGTGGTGGTAGTATTATGCTCTGGGCCTGTTTTGCTGCCAATGGAACTGGTGCTTTACAGAGAGTAAATGGGACAATGAAAAAGGAGGATTGCCTCCAAATTCTTCAGGACAACCTAAAATCATCAGCCCGGAGGTTGGGTCTTGGGCACAGTTCGGTGTTCCAACAGGACATTGATTGATTGATTGATTGATTGATTGATTGAACCTTTTATTAGTAGATTGCACAGTAGAGTACATATTCCGTACAATTGACCACTAAATGGTAACACCCGAATACGTTTTTCAACTTGTTTAAGTCGGGGTCCAAGTAAATCAATTCATGGTACAAATATATACTATCAGCATAATACAGTCATCACACAAGTTAATCATCAGAGTATATACTGTACATTGAGTTATGTACATTATTTACATTATCTACAATCCGGGGGGTAGGATGTGGAGGGTGTGTGGTTTGATTATTTACATTTGACTATTTACAATCCGGGGAGGTGGGATGTAAACCCCAAACACACGTCAAAAGTGGTAAAGGAATGACTAAATCAGGCTAGAATTAAGGTTTTAGAATGGCCTTCCCAAAGTCCTGACTTAAACGTGTGGAAAATGCTGAAGAAACAAGTCCATGTCAGAAAAACAACAAATTTAGCTGAACTGCACCAATTTTGTCAAAGCGCCTTTTTGCAGTGAAACTTGCCAAGTGACATGTGAGCAAATATTAACATTGCTGTATGTATACTTTTGACCCAGCAGATTTGGTCACATTTTCAGTAGACCCATAATAAATTCATTAAAAAAAAAACTTCATGAATGTTTTTTGTGACCAACAAGTATGTGCTCCAATCAGTCTATCACAAAAAAAAAATAAGAGTTGTAGAAATGATTGGAAACTCAAGACAGCAATGACATTATGTTCTTTACAAGTGTATGTAAACTTTTGACCATAACTATATATATATATATATATATATATATATATATATATATATATATATACAGCACAGGCCAAAAGTTTGGACACGCATTCTCATTCATTCATTTTCTTTATTTTCATGACTACAGTGTAGATTGTCACTGAAGGCATCACAACTATGAATGAACACATGTGGAGTTATGTACTTAACAAAAAAAGGTGAAATAACTGAAAACATGTTTTATATTCTAGTTTTTAAAAAATAGCCACCCTTTGCTCTGATTACTGCTTTGCACATTCTTGGCCTTCTCTCTCGATGAGCTATATATACATACATATATATATATATACATATATATATATATATATATATATATATATATATATATATACATACATACATACATACATACATACATACATACATACATACATACATACATATATATATATATATATATATTTATGTATATATATATATATATACATACTGTACATATATATGTAGATATATGTATATATACATATATATACATATATACACATATATACACATATATATACATATATATATATATATATATATATATATATATATATATATATATGTATATATATACTGCTCAAAAAAATTAAAGGAACAGTTTTTTATCAGGGTATGGCATGAATTCAATTGCACTTTTCTGATAAGGTTTTGGTCAGGTACGTGGCAGAGGGGGTTGTTAATCAGTTTCAGCTGCATTGGTGTTGATGGAATTAACAACAGGTGCACTAGAGGGGCAACAACTAGATGGCCCCCAAAACAGGACTGGTTTTACAGGTGGAGGCCATTTCAAGTTCCTCCCTCTTGGTCTTTTTTAACTGTTTTTCCACAAGTGTTGGCTTTAGCCAGAGTCATTATCACGACTGGGAGCATTAGGCGATTTCTTAACCCTCCTGAAGTTGCGCAGATTGTCCTACTCCTCCAGGATGGCACATCCATGCGTGTTGTTGCAAGAAGATTTGATGTGTCTCCCAGTACAATCTCCAGAGCATGGAGGAGATTCCAGGAGACAGGCAGTTACTCTAGGAGAGCTGGACAGGGCTGTAGACGCTCCTCATCCCATCAGCAGGACCGATATCTGCTGCTTTGTGCAAGGAGGAACAGGTTGAGCACTGCCCGAGCCCTACAGAATGACCTCCAGCAGGCTACTGGTGTGAATGTCTCTGCCCAAACAGTCAGAAACAGACTTCACGAGGGTGGCCTCAGGGCACGGCGTCCTGTAGTGTGCCCTGTGCTCACTGCTCAGAACCGTGGAGCTCCATTGGCATTTGTCATAGAACACCAGAATTGGCAAGTCCGCCACTGGCGCCATGTGCTTTTCACAGATGAGAGCAGGTTTACCCTGAGCACCTGTGATAGATGTGAAAGGGTCTGGAGAAGCCAAGGAGAGCGCTATGCTGCCTGCAACATCATTCAGCATGACCCGTTCGGTGGTGGGTCAGTGATGGTCTGGGGAGGCATTTCCATGGAGGGACGAACAGACCTCTACAGGCTAGAGAACGGCAGTCTGACTACCATTAGGTATCGGGATGAAATCCTTGCACCTATGGTCAGACCCTACGCTGGTGCAATAGGTCCTGGGTTCCTCCTGGTCCACGACAATGCCCGGCCTCATGTGGCAAGAGTATGCAGACAGTATCTGGAGGATGAAGGAATTGACACAATTGAATGGCCCTCACGATCACCTGATCTAAACCCGATAGAACACCTCTGGGACATAATGTTTCGGTCCATCAGACACCGCCAAGTTGCTCCTCAGACTTTACAGGAGCTCACTGATGCCCTTAGACAGATCTGGGAGGACATCCCACAAGACACAATCCGTCGTCTCATTAGGAGCATGCCGCGACGTTGTCAAGCATGCATACAAGCACGTGGGGGCCACACAAGATATTGAAAATAATTTTGAGTTGCTAGAAATTGAATTTAGGCAAAATGGACGAGCCTGCCACATAATTTTTTCACTTTGATTTTTGGGGTGTCTATATACTGAGCCCTCTGTAGGCTGAAAACTTTTATTTCCATCAAAAGTGTCATGTCTGTATTATCATGTTTTGTTTTAAGTCATGTTTTGTTTAGTTTCTGTCTTTTCACTCCCTTGTCTGGTCACCATAGCAACCATTAGTTTTCACCTGTCACGTCACGCACCTGTTTCACGTCTTGAGTCACGCACCTGTTTCGTTAATCATGTCTGTAGTATTTAAGTTCAGTGTTTTTCAGTTTGTCTTTCTGACGACCTCACAACACATTTATGCTCTGTTCATGCCTCTAACTCTTTTTTCATGCCGGTTCCATGCCAAGTAAGTTTTTGTTTATCAAACCACAGTTAATGTTTTTGTTTAATTGTTCATAGTTTATTCTCCGCCACTGTGCGCGCTTTTTGTTTGATCCTTTTTTTTGTATTTATAGTTAGTTCTAGTGTTTCAATAAAAAAATTTACCTTAATTCCCGTCTCGCCCGTGCCAACTTTCCGTTGCATCCTGGAAAAGCAAACTCCCAAGATCAAGTCGTGACAGTAGGTCGTCAGCAGACCCGCTTTTCCGCACCGGAGTTGGACATTTTCGACGAGGCTTCTTGGGCGGTCCTGTGCGCGATGGAGGAGGAAATGCGGTGCTACTCCTCCATGGAGTATAGAGACTTCATTTGGTCCCAGGACGACACAGCGTCACCTCAGCCACGGAAGCGCCGCCAAAGACGAAGGACGTCAGGAAGAACTTCCGCGAGCCTGCAGGACACGCCGCTCCCACATGCCCCTCCCCCTCCGGGCGAAAGCAAGCAGCAGCCAGCCCGGCTTCGCCCTGATGACGTCAAAAACCAGGATTTTTATTTTCTGAATTATTTTTCTTTTGATTCCCCGCTCCCCAGGACTCAA
>NC_084559.2:44168145-44263145 GCF_033978685.3 Nerophis lumbriciformis
ATGCATTGCTGTTGAGAATGTGGACATCATTTTGAACCTGAAGCAATTTGGTCACCGGCCAAAACAACACAACATAATCATGTAAATACACCATATAGTAACTTAAAATGGCATTAAAAGCTATGGCATTGTAATACAGTATGAGAAAACAGTGATGCTTTGAATTGTTGTTCAGCTCTTCAGCTAAGTAGCCATTATTAGTGATGGGTAAATGACACCTCAGTGAGTGTTTGGCACATTTACTATCTGTATTGACACTGCACACATACTATCTAGGTGTTTCATAATGGTGCCATCTGCTGGATGAAAAAAAAGGTATTACATTTGACCTGCAAATAAAACTATTAATGAATTAGGCCGTCAATTGATTACAATATTTCATCTCAATTATTCACAGTTTGTCTGCAGATAGACACATATATTTAATAAGTGTACCTTAGACCGACTATTTTCAAGCATTTAACACTGTCAACGTGGGACAATTAGCGTTGTGCAAGTGTTTTATGCTAAGCAGAAATGTATTTGGAGCCCATCCCTTCACGATCTTTACAATTCTGTATTTATGTGAAGAGATTTTTATACTTTTTAATCAGACTTGAAATTAGTTTGACACATGTTTTGTACTAAACTCAATTCATAGAAAGAAAATGTTATATAATAAATGAAATAAATAAATAAAAAATCAACAAATAAAACAAACATTTATTAATGATGGGTAAATGACGCCTCAGTGAGTGTTTGGCACATTTACTATCTGTATTGACAGTGCGCACATACTATGTCGGTGTTTCATAATGGTGCCATCTGCTGGATAAAAAAAAGGTATTACCTTTGACCGGCAAATAAATCTAATAATTAGTTAGGCCGTCAAAAGAGGAAAATATTACATCACATTTATTCACAGTTTGTTTGTAGATAACATGCCTATTGCAGATAGACACATATATTTAATAAGTGTACCTTAGACCGACTATTTTCAAGTATTTAACACTGTCAAGGTGGGACAATTTACTTTGTGCAAGTGTTTTATGCTAAGCAGAAATTTATTTGCAGCCCCATCCCCTTACAATTTCTACATTTCTGTATTCATGTAAAGGGATTTGTATACGTTTTGATCAGACTTGAAACAAGTTTGTCACATGTTTTGTACTAAACCAAATTCATAGAAAGAAACTGTTAAATAATATATGTTTTAGTGCAAAAAAAAGAACAAAAAAAATCAACAAATAAAACAAACATTTATTAATGATGGGTAAATGACACCTCAGTGAGTGCTTGGCACATTTACTATCTGTATTGACACTGCACACATACTATATAGGTGTTTCATAATGGTGCCATCTGCTGGATGAAAAAAGTCATTACATTTGACCTGCAAATAAAACTATTAATGAATTAGGCCGTCAAACGATTAACATATTTTATCACAATTATTCACAGTTTGTCTGCAGATAGACACATATATAAGTGTACCTTAGACCGTCTATTTTCAAGTTTCCAACACTGTCAACGTGGGACAATTAGCATTGTGCAAATGTTTTATGCTAAGCAGAAATTTATTTGGAGCCCATCTCTTCACAATCTTTACAAGTCTGTATTTATGTGAAGGGAATGTTATACTTTTTAATCAGACTTGAAATTAGTTTGACACATGTTTTGTACTAAACCAAATTCATAGAAAGAAACTGTTAAATAATAAATGTTTTAGTGCGAAATAAAAAATAAAATAAAAATAATGAAGGGTAAATGATGCCTCAAAGAGTGTGTGGCACACTCACTAGCTGTGTCGACACTGCATGGATACTGTGTAAGTGTTCCAAAATAGTGTCATCTGCTGGTTGGAAAACGTTGTTACATTTGACCTGCAAAAAAAAATAAATAATAATAATAATAATAATTTGGCTGTCAAACAATTTAAATATTTCATCACAATTAATCACATTTTGTTTGCAGATAATGTAACAATCGCAGATAGACATATATCTTAGACATTAGTGTCAACGTCGGACAATTGTTTTATGCTAAGCAGGGCTGTATTTGGAGCTTCCCCCCATTGCAAGTTTTTACTTATGTGAAAAATGTGTATATTTTTTTAATCACACTTGAATTTATGTTTTGTACTGAATACAATTTAATGGAAATAAACTGTTCAATTATATATATTTTTTAGAGCAAAATAAAAACGTTAACATAATTAAAACAAACATTTATTAGTGATGGGTAAATGATGCCTCTGAGTGTGTGCCACACTCACTACCTGTATTGACATGCCATCTGCTGGATAACAAAAAAAAGTCATTACATTTAACCTGCAAATAAAACTAACAATTATCTGGGCTGTCAAACAATTAAATGTTTCAACACAATTAATCACATTTTATCTGTATATAACGCGATAATTTAGCCTGCTCAGTGGCCTTGTGGTTAGAGTGTCCGCCCTGAGATCGGTAGGTCGTGAGTTCAAACCCCGGCTGAGTCATACCTAAGACTATAAAAATGGGAGCCATTACCTCTCTGCTTGGCACTCAGCGTCAAGGGTTGGAATTGGGGGTTAAATCACCAAAATGATTCCCGAGCGCGACCACCGCTGCTGCTCACTGCTCCCCTCACCTCCCAGGGGGTGGAAAAAGGGGATGGGTCAAATGCAGAGAGTAATTTCAACACACCTACTGTGTGTGTGACTATCAGTGGCACTTTAATTTTAATCAATACATATATTTTTGTTGCGTGCAACTTAGACAGACCATATCCTTAACATTATCAATAGTAGCCTCTCTTCTGGAATAGTTCCAGTAGAGTTTAAACATGCAGTGGTACGACCTCTACTTAAAAAACCCAGCCTCGACCCCTCTCTCCTCTCTAACTTCAGACCTATCTCTAATCTTCCATACATTTCCAAAATATTAGAGAAGGTTGTCTACAGTCAGTTGTTGCCCTTCTTAGAGGATAATGGTATCACTGAGCTGTTCCAGTCCGGTTTTAAAGCCCTCCACAGCACAGAGTCAGCGCTTCTAAAAGTTTTTAACGATATCCTCCTGTCCACTGATTCTGGTAAATATGTTGTCCTGGTGCTTTTAGATCTGTCTGCTGCGTTCCACACCGTCGACCACGCCACCTTAATCACTCGTCTTGAGAACTGTGTGGGCATTAAGGGCGCCGCCCTCAACTGGTTCCGGTCGTACCTAACCGACAGGAGTTTTTGTGTAAAAGTAGACAGTTTTATGTCGTCCACAGCTCCTTTACCACATGGGGTCCCCCAGGGCTCAATCCTTGCCCCAATTTTATTTGCGCTTTACCTTCTCCCCCTTGGTTCTATTTTTAGGAAGTACAGTATTGCATTTCATTTTTATGCCGATGATTGCCAGATTTATTTTCCCATGGCACAAAATAACACGGTTCAACGTCTTATTGACTGCCTGCACGACATCAAAGTCTGGCTTTCAGCTAACTTCCTGAGCCTAAATGAAGATAAAACAGAAGTTATGTTGTTCGGTCCAAGTCGCTCTCCCTCCCCCAACGTTGACCTCGGCACTCTGACCCCGTATCTCAGCGACTGTGTCACAAACCTGGGGGTAAAGTTTGACTCAGATTTTAAATTCGAAAAACAAATCAGCAGCGTCGTTCAAAAAAGCTTTTATCAATTACGCCAAATAGCGAAAGTGAAACCGCTTCTATCAAGACATGATCTTGAGAAATTAATCCACGCTTTTATCTCGACTCGTCTTGATTATTGTAATGCCCTGTATGTTGGCATTAGCCAGGCCTCCCTCGCCCGCCTGCAGCTCGTGCAGAACTCTGCTGCTCGTCTGCTAACACAGACCCGCAGACGTGAGCACATCACCCCTATTTTAGCGTCCCTTCACTGGCTCCCTGTGCGTTACCGAATACATTTTCAACTCCTTTTATTTGTTTTTAAATGTCTAAACAACCTCGCGCCAACCTATCTCTCCGACCTCCTTCAGCCTTACTGCCCCACCCGATCCTTAAGATCAGCCGATCAGCTGCTGTTGACGGTCCCTGACACAAGGCTGAAGCTTAGAGGTGACAGAGCTTTCGCCGTTGCTGCTCCCAAGCTCTGGAACGACCTACCCCTGAGTGTTAGACAAGCCTCCTCTCTTCCTGTTTTTAAATCTCTCTTAAAAACATACTTTTATTCCATGACTTTTAACACTGAGTGATATCCATCCTGCAATGGCGCCCCATAATACACCTGCTGTGATCCTGTTTTTATGTTTTTATTAATTCTATTTTAATTATTTATTTTTTATCGTGTTCTGTTTGTGTTGTGTTGTGTTTGCTCGGTACTCGTTTTATCTTTTAACCTGCTCATTGTACAGCACTTTGGCTACCCCTGTGGTAAATTTTAAATGTGCTCTATAAATAAAGTTGATTTGATATTGAAGTTTGTAATCCTGTACATGTAGGACCATTTGCTTTGTTTTGTGCTAAACTAAATTCATGGAAATACATTTTCCAATAATATTTTTTAGTGTGAAATAAACAATTTAAGTTAAAGTACCAATGATTGTCACACACACACTAGGTGTGGTGAAATCACCCTGTGCATTTGACCCATCCCCTTGTTCCACCCCCTGGGAGGTGAGGGGAGCAGTGAGCAGCAGCGGTGGCTGCGCTCGGGAATCATTCTGGTGAATTAACCCCCAATCCCAACCCTTGATGCTGAGTGCCAAGCAGGGAGGTAATGGGTCCCATTTTAATAGTCTTAGGTATGACTTGACCGGGGTTTGAACTCACTACCTACCTATCTCAGGGCGGACACTCTAACCACAAGGCCACTGAGCAGCAAATTATACATATTAAAACATAAATCTTCCTAACCCAACTCTGACTAGAATTCGGAAAAATGGGTAATTATTAGAGATGATAAATGCGTTAAAATGTATTATCGGAAATGATCGGTATCGTATTTTTTTATTATCGGTATGTTTTTTTTGTTTTTTAATTAAATCAACATAAAAAAACACAAGATACACTTACAATTAGTGCACCAACCCAAAAAACCTCCCTCCCCCATTTACACTCATTCCACAAAAGGGTTGTTTTTTTCTGTTATTAATATTCTGGTTCCTACATTATATATCAATATATATCAATACAGTCTGCAAGGGATACAGTCCGTAAGCACACATGATTGTGCATGCTGCTGGTCCACTAATAGTACTAACCTTTAACAGTTAATTTTACTAATTGTCATTAATTACTAGTTTCTATGTAACTGTTTTTATATTGTTTTACTTTCTTTTTTATTCAAGAAAATGTTTTTAATTTATTTATCTTATTTTATTTTTTTTATTTTTTTTAAAGTACCTTATCTTCACCATATCTGGTTGTCCAAATTAGGCATAATAATGTGTTAATTCCAGAGGTGGGACCAAGTCATTGTTTTGCAAGTCACAAGTAAGTCTCAAGTCTTTGCCCTCAAGTCCGAGTCAAGTCCCGAGTCAAGACAGGCAAGCCCCGAGTCAAGTCCAAAGTCAAGACTGGAAAGTCTCAAGTCAAGTCCTAAGTCCTGCATTTTGAGTTTCGAGTCCTTTCAAGTCCTTTTAACCACAGACTAATATATTAACACAGATTGTGTATGCTTTTCAAACGCTGTATTTATTTATTAAAACAAGGCATTTTAAATTGCAGGAAAGAAAATTGTGCTGACATTGCACTTCATAATAGCACTATTAACCAGTCATTTTAAACATTAACTCATTCCTTTACAGAACAAACACATTGAAAAATAAAGTGCAAATGTACTTATTTGTACAAAAGTGTTAACATTGAAAAAACATGACATATACGTGAACATAACAAAAAAGTTGTACTTTTTATATGTCAGGGCCCTATGCTGCATTGCATTTGCAAAAGACCAAATTAGCCAAAAGTCTGTCAGTCATTTGTGCACGATGGGGACGTAGTATGATGCCACCATGGCTGAAAACTCGCTCCACTGGAGCACTGGAGGCAGGCACTGCCAAGACTCTCATGGCCACTCGGAACAGTGAAGGAAGAGTCTTCATGTTCAATGCCCAGAACAAAAGGGGGGAGAGAGTTGTTTTGGGTTGGTGCACTACTTGTAAGTGTATCTTGTGTTTTTTATGTTGATTTAATTAAAAAAAGAAAAGAAAAAAAAATTATTTCTTGTGCGGCCTGATACCAATCGATCCACGGACCAGTACCGGGCCGCGGCCCGGTGGTTGGGGACCACTGAGGTAAACAACCAACAGTATGTCAGAAAGCTAGCTAAAACGGTACACATATTCATAATATAGTATACATTTTAACTGACCTTTATTTTACTATTTTTGTCTTTTTTTAGGTGGCTAAAATACGCGGTGCTGCTGACCGCCGTCTAACGTTACGTGTGATATATTGACTAACGTAACCCTGCTTAAAAAAAATCACTGAACAAAAAGTATGAATAAGGTAGTGAACTGCAACAGATTCCCGTGTTTGCAATAACGTTATAACGTTAGCAGTGAGTTTACAGCCTCACTGATTTAACTACACAGCAAATAAAAGTCATGTTACTTAGCCAATAAACGTTATCTTACATTCAAAACTTACCCTTCTTTGTGCAACTTCAAATGCCGGACGAAGTTGGAAGTTGTTGCCTCTCCATCAGTCATTTTCGAACCGCATGTGTTGCATACTGCAAACCGTTTTGTGTTGACTACCTCGTAATTTTTATACCCAAACAAAATTATTTTAGGTATCATTTTTTGTTCACTGGCGTGTGGTTTGGACATGTCTTCTTCGTTGGTTGTCCTGCAATTTGATTGGATGAATGCTGTGTGATGAAAACAAAGTAGATCTAATTTGATTGGCTGTTGTACTGAGACCACACCAGCTGACACACGCAACGCTGATAGACAAGTACACAATGAAAAATACGGAGCGCTCCCGAATAACTTTTTCATCTTTGGGTTTTGGGGAAAGTAGCAAGTCATGTCAAGTCATGTCAATTCAAAAGGCTCAAGTCCAAGTGAAGTCACAAGTCATTGATGTTAAAGTCTAAGTCGAGTTGCAAGTCTTTTTACATTTTGTCAAGTCGAGTCTAAAGTCATCAAATTCATGACTCGAGTCTGACTCGAGTCCAAGTCATGTGACTCGAGTCCACACCTCTGGTTAATTCCATGACTGTATATATCGGTTGATATCGGTATCGGTAATTAAAGAGTTGGACAATATCGGAATATCGGATATCGGCAAAAAGCCATTATCGGACATCCCTAGTAATTATTGTCTGTCATACTGTCTGTCATATTATTTTTTTCATATTTTTTTTAGAGTGACACAGCAGGAATCGGCTAGGAATAAGCACACTAAGGGAAATGTTAAAAATGGTCCTAAAAGACATCGACAAAATGGTTCTGAAGTGGACGGACAATTATCTACGGGGTTTCGCCAGTGGGATACAATTTTATGAAGTTAGCATAGCGTTGCTAATGGCGAAGAGCCTCTTTTATTATCGTCTATATTGGAGTATTTTTTTTTATGTGTTTGATTAGAGCGGGCGTGTGCACGGTGCGCGTGTTGGAGGGAGTGAAGAGAGGGTGAAGGGCACAGAGTCAGGGCTTGTCTGACATGTGGTGGAGTGGGCTGGCTGCCCTGCTGGCTGCTTGGGTGGTTTGCCGTGAAGACGGCTGCTTGGGCGCATCCCAGCTCCAGCCTGGCAAGTCTCTCCCTCCCGCCCTCCCCGGAGTGACGGGCTGAGACATTAAGACAGGCGTTTTAATTAACTGTGCCACTCTTCCACCTGCTGCCCTCAATATGCTCCGGCCCAGGCAAGCTGTCTCTCGCGGCACTCGTGCGCGTGTTCTTTTTTTTTCCCCCCTTTTTTTTTTCCCTTTTCTGCTCTATCCCCTATTCGTTTCAGCTCACCCCCCGTTTTTTGTACCAATTTTCAAATATGGCCCTCTTTGACTTTAACGTCAGCTCCCCTTAACCTCTTTTCGTACGTCCCGTGTGCATTTGTCACACAGATTGACCCTCATGAATGAAATTCATACCAGAAAGATAAGAAAAGCAATTCCACGAGCCCTGTGACAGAATTCGATAAATACTTTTTACCCTTTTTTTTACTCTCAGACATGTCTTTTTAATGACCATCCAACCCACACCCAACACACACACCAAAGCTCTTCAAATCTAACTGGTAATTCAGTTCTGCCCGACACTCATCAGGCTATTCATTAAGTCCTGATTGGAGATGGATATTTCAGTTCCCCCATGACAGGATGACAGCATTTGAAGAGCAAATGTAATACAGCGGCAGATTTATTTGACTGTGTTGTTCCGTACACTCGGACATATCTGTGCTCATGGATGTTTGGACTAACAGGAGTACATAACCCAAAACCAGTGAAATTGGCACATTGTGTAAATGGTAAATAAAAACAGAATCCATCCATCCATCCATCCATCTTCTTCCGCTTATCCGAGGTCGGGTCGCGGGGGCAGCAGCCTAAGCAGGGAAGCCCAGACTTCCCTCTCCCCAGCCACTTTGTCCAGCTCCTCCCGGGGGATCCCGAGGCGTTCCCAGGCCAGCCGGGAGACATAGTCTTCCCAACGTGTCCTGGGTCTTCCTCGTGGCCTCCTACCGGTCGGACATGCCCTAAACACCTCCTTAGGGAGGCGCTCGGGTGGCATCCTGACCAGATGCCCGAACCACCTCATCTGGCTCCTCTCGATGTGGAGGAGCAGCGGCTTTACTTTGAGCTCTCCCCGAATGACAGAGCTTCTCACCCTATCTCTAAGGGAGAGCCCCGCCACCCGGCGGAGGAAACTCATTTCGGCCGCTTGTACCCGTGATCTTGTCCTTTCGGTCATAACCCAAAGCTCATGACCATAGGTGAGGATGGGAACGTAGATCGACCGGTAAATTGAGAGCTTTGCCTTCCGGCTCAGCTCCTTCTTCACCACAACGGATCGATACAGCGTCCGCATTACTGAAGACGCCGCACCGATCCGCCTGTCGATCTCACGATCCACTCTTCCCTCACTCGTGAACAAGACTCCGAGGTACTTGAACTCCTCCACTTGGGGCAAGATCTCCTCCCCAACCCGGAGATGGTACTCCACCCTTTTCCGGGCGAGAACCAAAACAGAATAGAATGATTTGCAAATCCTTTTCACCTTATATGCAATTGAATAGACTGAAAAGACAAGACACTTAAAATTCAAACTGGCAATTTTTTTTTTTTTTTTGCGAATATTAGCTCATTTGGAAATTGATGCCTGCAACATGTTTCAAAAAAGCTGGCACAAGTGGCAAAAAAGACTGAGAGAGTTGAGGAATGCTCATCAAACACTTATTTGGAACTTCCCACAGATGAACAGGCTAATTGGGAACAGGTGGGTGCTACGATTGGGTATAAAAGAAGCTTATATGAAATTCTCAGTCATTCACAACAAGGGTGGGGCGAGGGTCTCCACTTTGTGAACAAATGCGTAAGCAAATTGTCCAACAGTTTAAGAACAACATTTCTCAACCAACTATTACAAGGAATTTAGGGATTTCACCATCTACGGCCCGTAATATCATCAAATAGAAATCACTGCACGTAAGCGGCAATGCCCGTGACCTTCGATACCTCAGGCCGTACTGCATCAAAACCCGACATCAGTGTGTAAAGGATATTAATATATATATCAATCATCAAGAAGGCTCAGCAGCGGCTACACTTCCTTAGAGTCCTCGGGAAGTACAACCTGAAGCCTGACCTGCTGCTGACCTTCTACCGCTCGTCCATCGAGAGCCTGCTGACCTACTGTATTACGGTATGGTACGGCAGCTGCACTGCAGCAGACAGGGAGAGGCTGCAAAGAGTGGTCAAGACGGCTCAGAAGATCATCGGCCGCCCTCTCCCCTCTCTGACGGACATCTACACCTCCCGCTGCCTCAACAGAGCCAGTGCCATCATCAAGGACAGCACCCACCCTGGCTCTGACCTGTTCCACCTGCTGCCCTCTGGGAAGCGCTACAGGTGCATTAAAACCAAAACAAACAGGCTAAAGAACAGCTTCTTCCCCAGGGCCATAACCATCCTGAACGGACTGCCCCATTGTCCCTCATAACTGCCTTCTCTTCGGTGCAATAACCCATTCCACCAACCACCCTGTTTTTGTTTTGTTTTTTTGTTTTTTCATGTATATATTCATTTCACACCATATTCATTGCACTTCTACATTTTTTAAATTTTTATATATTTGCACATTGTTTTTCTAGCATGCACACATCGCACTGTATGGAATGGCCTCAATCTCGTTACCTTGCGTAATGACAATAAAGCTGATTCTGATTCTGATTCTGATTCTGATATTACCACATGGGCTCAGGAACACTTCAGAAAACCACTGTCAGTAACGACAGTTTGTCGCTACATCTGTAAGTGCAAGTTAAAACTCTACTATGCAAAGCGAAAGCCATTCATCAACAACACCCAACACCCTGGGCCCGAACTCATCTAAGATGGGCTGATGCAAAGTGGAAAAGTGTTCTGTGGTCTGACGTAGTGTCCAACGGGCTAAAAGAGGAAAAGAACCATCCAGACTGTTCTAGGCGCCAAGTTTAATAAGCCAGCATGTGTGATGGTATGGGGGTGTATTAGTGCCCAAGACATGGGTAACTTACACATCTGTGAAGGCACCATTAATGCTGAAAGGTACATACAGGTTTTGGAGCAACATATGTTGCCATCCAAGCTACGTTATTTTGGACGTCCATATTACGGTTGGAATATGGACATTATGACACAGCTATTTAGTCCTTTCAGATTGTATTCAATATATAATGATATACACAGACCAGCTGTACACTGACTGCATTGTCCCGTGAGAATATATAAGGAAGCGGTTTTCCGAAATGTGAGGTGTGTACTCACTTTTGTCAGATATCTTACAGCGAGGATTAGTAAATTGGTACTTTTACAGGTACCAACCGGTTCTATACCGATTGAGTTCGTTGGTACCGATCCATTATAATGGTATATGATACCATTGATGCAGACGTCATGTATGGTAGCAGCTTCAGCACCGGCTGCAACACTTTGCCAGGAAACAAGTAGTCAAGCCTTCAGAATGGAGTCAGTCGGACTGCCTCAAGGCAGTGTTACATTTTTTCATGACAACAAAGCAAGAAGAAGGCGCTTAAAAGTATAGCAGGGCTCCACTTGTTAAAATGCAATAGCTCAATGCTAATTTGCATTAGATATGCCATAGACATGCTACTAATTAGCATTAGCAATTTTACATGGCAATTTCAACACCTCCAAATTTGGTAATGAAAAATGCAACTAAGATGCATGGTACAATTAAACAGATGGTGTGTAATATATACAATACTTACAGTATAAACATGTTGTGGTGCTCAACAAAGACAAGTCTGGTACATTCAACGTAATGGCAAAAACGACTTCCGAGATAAGTAGTCTACTGCCATCTGATACGTTGAAATTGCAACTGCATACAAAAGTCTACTACATAATACAGTACAGTACTTGTAACTGGAACGCTCTCAACGCGGGTGCGTCGTCATTTCCAGCTCCGACTTTCCACTTACGATGTGAATGGAATGCAGCATTAAAGTGCAACAATCACAAAAAAAAAATTAGCAAAATGTTGGAGGGTCTGTTTGGTCTTTTTTGTTCATCATATTTACCTGAATATTAAAGTCATTTTTTACATACAAGACTTGCATCAGAACGTATGTATTATATTACCCGAATAAAGTGTGTGGTGACTGTATATCCAAATGCAAACTGGAAGGAGACCTTAAAACGTGAAAGATACAACTCCTTAATTAGGAATTTCAAAATATACAGTACAGGCCAAAAGTTTGGACACAGCTTCTCATTTCCTTGTGTTTTCTTTATTTTCATGACTATTTACATTGTAGATTGTCACTGAAGGCATCAAAACTATGACACCTGTGAAGTGAAAACCATTTCAGGTGACTACCTCTTGAAGCTCATCAAGAGAATGCCAGGAGTGTGCAAAGCAGTAATCAGAGCAAAGAGTGGCAATTTTGAATAAATTAGAATATAAAACATGTTTTCAGTTATTTCACCTTTTCTTGTTAAGTACATCACTCCACATGTGTTCATTCATAGTTGTGATGCCTTCAGTAAATAATCATGAAAATAAAGAAAATGCATTGAATGAGAAGGTGTGTCCAAACTTTTGGCCTGCACTGTATATTTTGACATTCCTAATTAAGGATTGGTATCTTTCACGTTCATGTGGAGTTATGTACTTAACAGGAAAAGGAAACTGAAAACAGGTTTTATATTCTAGTTCCTTCAAAATAGCCACCCTTTGCTCTGATTACTGCTTTTCACACTCTTGGCATTCTCTCGATGAGCTTCAAGAGGTAGTCTCCTGAAATGGTTTTCACTTCACAGGTGTTTTTGATGCCTTCAGTGAATAATCTATAATGTAAATAATCATGAAAATAAAGAAAATGCATTGAATGAGAAGGTGTGTCCAAACTTTTGGCCTGCACTGTATATTTTGACATTCCTAATTAAGGATTGGTATCTTTCACGTTCATGTGGAGTTATGTACTTAACAGGAAAAGGAAACTGAAAACTGGTTTTATATTCTAGTTCCTTCAAAATAGCCACCCTTTGCTCTGATTACTGCTTTTCACACTCTTGGCATTCTCTCGATGAGCTTCAAGAGGTAGTCTCCTGAAATGGTTTTCACTTCACAGGTGTTTTTGATGCCTTCAGTGAATAATCTACAATGTAAATAGTCATGAAAACAAAGAAAATACATTGAATGAGAAGGTGTGTCCAAACTTTTGGCCTGCACTGTATATTTTGACATTCCTAATTAAGGATTGGTATCTTTCACGTTCATGTGGCGTTATGTACTTAACAGGAAAAGGAAACTGAAAACAGGTTTTATATTCTAGTTCCTTCAAAATAGCCACCCTTTGCTCTGATTACTGCTTTTCACACTCTTGGCATTCTCTCGATGAGCTTCAAGAGGTAGTCTCCTGAAATGGTTTTCACTTCACAGGTGTTTTTGATGCCTTCAGTGAATAATCTACAATGTAAATAGTCATGAAAACAAAGAAAATACATTGAATGAGAAGGTGTGTCCAAACTTTTGGCCTTTACTGTATTTATATGGTGAACTATTATGATATTTTTGCCAGGTATATTTTACACTTAGGTAATTTGTACAAAGCTATATTAATAACCCATAGACTGAAAACACTACCTTAATCAGCCATCAAGTCTCATAAAGCCTTGCACATTAGCAAACATAGGCACAAATGATCCACTTAAAGTGCAATGCTTAAATCGCATTACACTTTTAGCCGGGTTAATAAAAGGCAATGGCATTAGCAACACTGGGAAATGATTGCACAAAGTGTTGTATTAAAAAGGATGAATGTCCTCCTCCCTTTGAGAAATAAAGTCTCATAAGAGCTCAAAGTGATCTACAGTGATGGGCCCTGAGTTGTATCACCACTGCAGTCACTCCATATATCAGCCATGCAGACTGGGAGCGTTGGTCTGCTGTGTATGGTGAAGTGGCTTTGAAGTCCTCTGCAGTGAGGTGAAAGAGCCTCTGTGTTTATATAGCCTCGCTCGCCCCTGGGAGAGCTCTTAATGAATGATGTGAATAGATGTAAGCGCACATCTGTACGACGGCCAAAGCGCACAGCCAAGGATTAATGCATCCTGTACGGCGAGGTTGTGAGCATGTGAGGGTGTACATTCAGAGGATGTGATGTAGACAGAGCTGACATCGGCAGAAGGGTTTGCACTAGATCCGACAAAGATGAGCTATGCACCGACCTGATAGAAGCAGACTGTGCCAGCATCCCGCAGCTACTTCCTTCACTGGCGAACTTTGCAGCATCACGCGTTGTGGGCGAAGGATGTTCTTTGTTGTGTTTCCGCATGCTCGTCCAATGCCCCATTGAAAGAACCTCCCGTCACCTACACGTCACACATAAGGGACACATGTATCGTCAAAGGCCCACGTTTTAATTTCTGTCTATTTAGTTTCAAAATATCGGGAAGTGGAATGATTCAAACTACAAAAACCCAAAACCAGTGAAGTTGGCACGTTGTGTAAATCGTAAATAAAAACACAATATAATGATTTGCAAATCATTGTCAACCTATATTCAATTGAATGGACTGCAAACACAAGATATTTAACATTCGAACTGGTAAACGTTGTTATTTTTTGCAAATATTAGCTCATTTGGAATTTGATGCCTGCAACATGTTTCAAGAAAGCTGGCACAAGTGGCAAAAAAGACTGAGAAAGTTAAGGAATAGACTTAGACTTAGACAAACTTTATTGATCCACAATGGAAATTGTTCCACACAATAGCTCAGTTTCAAAGAATGGAAAGGGTAATACAGGTATTAAGTAGACTAAAAATGTACCAAAGTAGCAATATAAAATATAACATATATGTAATATTTACATATTATACATACACAATATATAATATATACTTATATATTATATTATTATACTATATTATATTTGCATATAATATATACAATATATGTACTATTTACATATTATATATACTGTATATATATATATATATATATATATATATATATATATATATATATATATATATATATTGATGTATTTTATTATACTATATTTTTATATAATATATACAATATATAACAAATCCTAATTACCATGTACAATATTACAGTATATGTAACATCCATCCATCCATTTTCTACCGCTTATTCCCTTCGGGGTCGCGGGGGGGCGCTGGAGCCTATCTCAGCTACAATCGGGCGGAAGGCGGGGTACACCCTGGACAAGTCGCCACCTCATCGCAGAGTATATGTAACAGCTGCAGTAAAAAATAAAAAATAAAAAATGCTCATCAAACCCTTATTTGGAACATCCCACAGGTGAACAGGCTAACTGGGAACAGATTGGGTATAAAAAGAGCTTCCGTGAAATGCTCAGTCATTCACAAACAAGGATGGGGCGAGGGTCACCACTTTGTGAACAAACAACAAACAAACACACTTTTTCATGGACGCCCCTGCTTATTTCAGCAAGACAATGCCAAGCCAGATTATGCACGTGTTACAACAGTGTGGCTTCGTAGTAAAAGAGTTTGGGTACTAGGCTGGCCTGCCTGTAGTCCAGACCTGTCTCCCATTGAAAATGTGTGGCGCATTTTGAGCCGTCAAATACGACAACGGAGACCCCGGACTGTTGAACAACTTAAGCTGTACATCGGGCAAGAATGGGAAATAATTCCACCTGAAAATCTTCAAAAATTGGTCTCCTCAGTTCCCAAACGTTTACTGAGTGTTGTTAAAAGGAAAGGCCATGTAACACAGTGGTAAAAATGCCCCTGTGCCAACTTTTTTACAATGTAATGCTGCCATTAAATTCTAAGTTAATGATTATTTGCAAAAAAAAAAATAAAAATACGTTTTTCAGTTTGAACGTTAAGTATCTTGTCTTTGCAGTCTTTTCAATTGAATATAGGTTGTAAAGGATTTGCAAATCATTGTATTCTGTTTTATTTACCATTTACACAATGTGCCAACTTCACTGGTTTTGGGTTTTGTAATTCAGGAGCCCTTACACAAACAATGAAATATGCATGGTCACAGACATCCACCACACTTTACCATTATTGAACAGTTGCATCGATGTCAACATAAATGGTATTAACCCGACCGGGGAAAAAAGCAGCTATCGGTGCCAAAAGAATGCAGACTCTGCAACAAGTGCTTCAGGGTTATATTGTACAAGTAACGTTTTGTAAGTAATGTAAAGTACCGAAAGAAGCGTACAGCTGGATGCTCTTTTTAAACTTTATTGTCAGCCTTAACACGGCAATAGCAGACCTAATACCAACGCTAGCGCCACAACAACGACAGAGATTTTACAGCGAGCAAAGTTGCATTCACAAACACCGGGAATTTTAAGCATCAAACATTGCCATGTAAGTGAATCGTTTTTTTTGCACGTTTTCTATTTTTGCAAACATCACAACAATTTTTCAAATGTATTTCTTATTTTTTGAGTGTCTTGCTTAGTTGTGAAGTGAAGTGAAGTGAATTATATTTAAATAGCGCGTTTTCTCTAGTGACTCAAAGCGCTTTACATAGTGAAACCCAATATCTAAGTTACATTTAAACCAGTGTGGGTGGCACTGGGAGCAGGTGGGTAAAGTGTCTTGCCCAAGGACACAACGGAAGTGACTCGGATGACGGAGCGGGGATCGAACCTGGAACCCTCAAGTTGCTGGCACGTTTTGTTTTTTGTTTACAAAACTTTGCACATTTTAAATGTTGTAAGTTTAAGCACCGGCACCATCTAAATAACACCGATTTGGAAGTCATGAATGGTTATAATGTAAACGATTCCCATCCATCGTGAAATGCAGAAATTATGTAATTACAAATAGGTCTGCAATGATTAATCAATTAAATCCATACATTGACTAGAAAAAAGCTTTGATTTATCTTCTTCGATTAATCGTTTAGACTTAAACTTAGACTTAGACAAACTTTAATGATCCACAAGGTAAATTGTTCAACACAGTAGCTCAGTTACAATGATGGAAAGTGTAAGGATGGAAAGGACAATGCAGGTATAAATAAGCTAATATAGCGATAAAAAAATCTAACTTATATATGAATATATACATAATATGTGTACAGAATAATATATATACAGATATATTATATTATGTCTATAACATATATACAATACATACCAATGACCATGTACAATATTATAGTATACAGGTAAAAGCCAGTAAATTAGAATATTTTGAAAAACTTGATTTATTTCAGTAATTGCATTCAAAAGGTGTAACTTGTACATTATATTTATTCATTGCACACAGACTGATGCATTCAAATGTTTATTTCATTTAATTTTGATGATTTGAAGTGGCAACAAATGAAAATCCAAAATTCCGTGTGTCACAAAATTAGAATATTACTTAAGGCTAATACAAAAAAGGGATTTTTAGAAATGTTGGCCAACTGAAAAGTATGAAAATGAAAAATATGAGCATGTACAATACTCAATACTTGGTTGGAGCTCCTTTTGCCTCAATTACTGCGTTAATGCGGCGTGGCATGGAGTCGATGAGTTTCTGGCACTGCTCAGGTGTTATGAGAGCCCAGGTTGCTCTGATAGTGGCCTTCAACTCTTCTGCGTTTTTGGGTCTGGCATTCTGCATCTTCCTTTTCACAATACCCCACAGATTTTCTATGGGGCTAAGGTCAGGGGAGTTGGCGGGCCAATTTAGAACAGAAATACCATGGTCCGTAAACCAGGCACGGGTAGATTTTGCACTGTGTGCAGGCGCCAAGTCCTGTTGGAACTTGAAATCTCCATCTCCATAGAGCAGGTCAGCAGCAGGAAGCATGAAGTGCTCTAAAACTTGCTGGTAGACGGCTGCGTTGACCCTGGATCTCAGGAAACAGAGTGGACCGACACCAGCAGATGACATGGCACCCCAAACCATCACTGATGGTGGAAACTTTACACTAGACTTCAGGCAACGTGGATCCTGTGCCTCTCCTGTCTTCCTCCAGACTCTGGGACCTCGATTTCCAAAGGAAATGCAACATTTGCATGGTTGGGTGATGGTTTGGGGTGCCATGTCATCTGCTGGTGTCGGTCCACTCTGTTTCCTGAGATCCAGGGTCAACGCAGCCGTCTACCAGCAAGTTTTAGAGCACTTCATGCTTCCTGCTGCTGACCTGCTCTATGGAGATGGAGATTTCAAGTTCCAACAGGACTTGGCGCCTGCACACAGCGCAAAATCTACCCGTGCCTGGTTTACGGACCATGGTATTTCTGTTCTAAATTGGCCCGCCAACTCCCCTGACCTTAGCCCCATAGAAAATCTGTGGGGTATTGTGAAAAGGAAGATGCAGAATGCCAGACCCAAAAACGCAGAAGAGTTGAAGGCCACTATCAGAGCAACCTGGGCTCTCATAACACCTGAGCAGTGCCAGAAACTCATCGACTCCATGCCACGCCGCATTAACGCAGTAATTGAGGCAAAAGGAGCTCCAACCAAGTATTGAGTATTGTACATGCTCATATTTTTCATTTTCATACTTTTCAGTTGGCCAACATTTCTAAAAATCCCTTTTTTGTATTAGCCTTACACAATATTCTAATTTTGTGACACACGGAATTTTGGATTTTCATTTGTTGCCACTTCAAATCATCAAAATTAAATGAAATAAACAATTGAATGCATCAGTCTGTGTGCAATGAATAAATATAATGTACAAGTTACACCTTTTGAATGCAATTACTGAAATAAATCAAGTTTTTCAAAATATTCTAATTTACTGGCTTTTACCTGTATACAGTATATGTGACAGCAGCGGCATAAAATAGAGAGTAGATCCAGCAGGAAACGAGTGTATTTAATCAAAATCCGGACTGCATGGATTGCCCGGAACTTTAAATAGGCAGACAGTTTCCACACGGCCACTACAATAGATGGACATGAGAATGGTGCGGTGTAGGGTTCGTGATTGTACAAATAAATATCTAACAAATTAATCAATTACTAAAATAATCGATCGCCGCAGCCCTATCTACAAAAAATGGTTGTAGACAACCACAATATATGTTTTGTTTTTTTTACAATATCGTACCATACATGTTCTTCAATGTAAATCGCAAGTTCCAATATGAAATTCCAATTATCAACTCAAATGATGTTAATTGCCTTTAGAATGACAGACACATGAGGAATAATAAGAAAGGCCATCAAATCATCAAACTTGAAGAAGGCGATCACATTTTTTGCACCAGATCTGAAGTTCGACTAGAAATGCTAATTTACTGCATCGCCAAGGTTCATTACAGTAACGATACAACACTGCACATTCGACTTATCGAAGCAGTGTGGTGCATTCAGTGACACTCTGGATCTAGTTGGCTTTGATTGGACTATTACTGGTTTATTCTGCAAATTTATTTGGCTTTATGGCGCGTTAATTTGCATCCATACTAAAAAAAAATAAGAAGAAAGTCACCGACGTGTGTCTTAAAACCGAGACTAAAACTGTAACATACAAACACTGGGGCGTATGAAAACAGAGGCGTATAACAATACATTCTTATTGTCTTAAACTACACTGCTTGGTCCAAAAAAAGGTCACACACTCCAATATTTCATTGCACCCGCCTTTAGCTTTAATTACAGCACACATTCGTCGCATCATCATCTCCACAAGCTTCCTGAATGTCACAACATTTATTTCTGTCCAGAGTCCATTGATTTTCCACCAAGATCTTGAGTTGATAACGGGAGATTCTGACCATGCTGCAACGTTTCCCGACTGTTTTTTTCCCCACTTTTTGGTTTTAGTAGTTTTCTGGTGGTTGATGCATGCCAATAATCTGACTCTTCTGAAACAACCGATTCACATCTTTTCCTCGGACAAATCAAATCAAATCAAATCAACTTTATTTATAGAGCACATTTAAAATTTACCACAGGGGTAGCCAAAGTGCTGTACAATGAGCAGGTTAAAAGATAAAACGAGTACCGAGCAAACAACACAACACAAACAGAACACGATAAAAAATAAATAATTAAAATAGAATTAATAAAAACATAAAAACATAAAAACAGGATCACAGCAGGTGTATTATGGGGCGCCATTGCAGGATGGATATCACTCAGTGTTAAAAGCCATGGAATAAAAGTATGTTTTTAAGAGAGATTTAAAAACAGGAAGAGAGGAGGCTTGTCTAACACTCAGGGGTAGGTCGTTCCAGAGCTTGGGAGCAGCAACGGCGAAAGCTCTGTCACCTCTAAGCTTCAGCCTTGTGTCAGGGACCGTCAACAGCAGCTGATCGGCTGATCTTAAGGATCGGGTGGGGCAGTAAGGCTGAAGGAGGTCGGGTCGGAGAGATAGGTTGGCGCGAGGTTGTTTAGACATTTAAAAACAAATAAAAGGAGTTTAAAATGTATTCGGTAACGCACAGGGAGCCAGTGAAGGGACGCTAAAATAGAGGTGATGTGCTCACGTCTGCGGGTCTGTGTTAGCAGACGAGCAGCAGAGTTCTGCACGAGCTGCAGGCGGGCGAGGGAGGCCTGGCTAATGCCAACATACAGGGCATTACAATAATCAAGACGAGTCGAGATAAAAGCGTGGATTAATTTCTCAAGATCATGTCTTGATAGAAGCGGTTTCACTTTCGCTATTTGGCGTAATTGATAAAAGCTTTTTTGAACGACGCTGCTGATTTGTTTTTCGAATTTAAAATCTGAGTCAAACTTTACTCCCAGGTTTGTGACAGAGTCGCTGAGATACGGGGTCAGAGTGCCGAGGTCAACGTTGGGGGAGGGAGAGCGACTTGGACCGAACAACATAACTTCTGTTTTATCTTCATTTAGGCTCAGGAAGTTAGCTGAAAGCCAGACTTTGATGTCGTGCAGGCAGTCAATAAGACGTTGAACCGTGTTATTTTGTGCCATGGGAAAATAAATCTGGCAATCATCGGCATAAAAATGAAATGCAATACTGTACTTCCTAAAAATAGAACCAAGGGGGAGAAGGTAAAGCGCAAATAAAATTGGGGCAAGGATTGAGCCCTGGGGGACCCCAAGTGGTAAAGGAGCTGTGGACGACATAAAACTGTCTACTTTTACACAAAAACTCCTGTCGGTTAGGTACGACCGGAACCAGTTGAGGGCAAAGGGTATGTTTTTCGACATGGTTGTTTCACACATGAGAATCTACTCACTGCATCAGTTATGATGGAACATGATCACCCATGCAGTAATTAGCCAATGCGAAGCTATTATTTGTATTTAAATTCAGGTGTTGACATTTATTTGGTCAATACTTTTTTTTATTTTTTAACACAATTCCAATTCCAAAACCAAACCCAGTAACATTCAAAATAGCAATAAACAGAGCAATTGAGAGGACACACAAACATGACACAAAACAATCCAAAAGTAGTCAAACTAAAATGAATATCAACAACAGTATCAATATTAATAAGAATTCCAACATAGCAGTGATTAGAAATCCCTCATTGACATTATCATCACAGACATTTATAAAAAAATAAAATAAAAACATTTAAAAAATGAACAATAGTGTCACGGTGGCTTACACTTACATCACATCTCATAAGCCTGACAACACATTGTGTCCAATATTTTCCACAAAGATAAAATAAGTCATATTTTAGGTTCATTTACTAGTTAAAACTCATTTAAATCATGGTTCCCATATTCCAATATATGACTCATTATTATCTGATCTAAATGCAGTTTTTTCTACTGATATCATCTCCATAGCTTGTGTATACCAGTCTGTATTTATTATGTGTGTATACCAGTCAGTATTTATTATGTGTGTATACCAGTCAGTATGTATTATGTGTGTATACCAGTCAGTATTTATGTTTGTATACCAGTCAGTAATTCATATGTTTGTATACCATCCATCCATCCATTTTCTACCGCTTGTCTCTTTAGGGGTGGCAGGGTGGTGCTGGAGCCTATCTCAGCTGCATTCGGGCAGTCAGTATTTATTATGTGTGTATACCAGTCAGCATGTATTATGGGTGTTTACCAGTAAGTATTTATTATGTGTTTATCAGTCAGTTTGTATTATGTGTGTATACCAGTCAGTAATTATTAAGTGTGTATACCAGTCAGTATTCATTATGTGTGTATACCAGTCAGTATTTATTATGTGTGTATACCAGTCAGTATTTTTTATGTGTATATACCAGTCAGTATGTATTATGTGTGTATACCAGTCAGTATGAGTTGGACTACCAACATACAGTATATAAATTTTTTTAAATATTACCCTTTTTGTTATGATGCATATTGAAATAAATGCAGTTTTACACTTTGATGACACGTTACTGACTTGATCACCAAGAATGCAAGTTTGCAGTGTCATTGTGATGTTTATATTTAGGAATGTGATTGCTTCTTTTGTTGTTCTCAACCACTCTTTCATTCTCTGACATTCCCACAATAAATGAATAAGAGTTCCCTCAGCTCATACACAACTTGCTATCTACTGCACCAATTTTAAACAGCTGAGAAGATGTAAAATACAATCTATTCAAGATCTTAAATGGACTCCGCTTATTTTTAATGCTTCTAAAGGGCTTATTGGCATTTTTCCAAATATCATTCCATGATATGTCTCTTTCATCGAAAATATTTAAGGCCATCATTAATTTCCGAACACATGCATCATTTGCATTTCTAGTGTGGTGTTCATTTATTATTCCATAAAATCTTTTAATTAATTTCTTAAATGTATCTTGATTAAAAAGTGCATCTTACAGCTGATGGTTTTCAGAATCAGAATCAGCTTTATTGTCATTACGCAAGGTAACGAGATTGAGGCCATTCCATACAGTGCGATGTGTGCATGCTAGAAAAACAATGTGCAAATATATAAAAATATAAAAAATGTAGAAGTGCAATGAATATGGTGTGAAATGAATATATACATGAAAAAAACAAAAACAAAAACAGGGTGGTTGGTGGAATGGGTTATTGCACCGAAGAGAAGGCAGTTATGAGGGACAATCGGGCAGTCCGTTCAGGATGGTTATGGCCCTGGGGAAGAAGCTGTTCTTTAGCCTGTTTGTTTTGTTTTTATCAAAACTTATGTTTTCAGAGGATATGCATTTCTTTACAGCGTGTTTTAATTTTTTGAAGATGTTTTTTCCTGCACTTGATAAATTGTTGCCATTCCCTTCAGTTTAGTTATTAATGCATGAATAATAACGTCTAAAATAATATTCAGAGGTGAAATTGAATGAAAGTGAATAGGGACAGACATTTTTCGCGCAAATTCATGTACATTCAACCAATCCCAGCAAATTATGCGCGGCCTCCCAACTTTCTCCAATTCCCACCATTTAAAGGCACATTTTGGCCAACTAGCATTATTTTTTGGCGCTCAAACGTACACGTCAACTGTCTTATCAAAACGTATGTTTGTTTCCTGTGTAGACGAAGCAGCAACAGCAACGTGTAACAATAAATCGCATGTGTCAAACTCAAGGCCCGGGTGCCGCCAGTGGCACGCCACATCATTTCATTTGGCCCAAGAAAGCCTGGAAAAAATGTGGGTCAATAAAATACTTCAATTTTTATTACTAAATGTATTAATTTGTTCCATTTTGACATAAAACAATACATGTACTGCTTGCAGTGGCATATCTTTTTACCTTTAATATTATATTATAATGCAACAACAATATTATAATACATTCCACAAAATATATTAAAATCTAAATAAGTATTTAACGATTTATATTTTCTTTCTTTCTTTCTTTAGTTTATTTGGAACATGAACACACTTACATCATAATACATCACACAATTTCATATCATTTCATTTTACATCATGCCCGAAAAGGAGTAGGAAGAAGCAAAGCTTATTTAATCCTACCCCTTTCCCACTTCAAGCGTTTACAAATATATAGAATCATTTACTGACCTTTTTATATAATAAAATTACATCTATGAATTAGTATACAACAGTTTTGTAATATGTAATTAATTAATTAATTCAGTCATTATTAACATACTGAGATGAAGAATATCTTATTTTCAATAAGGTTGAAAGTATTTCTCATAATTCTTCTTTTTTGTACTCTGTAAGCACTATTATTTTGAACAACCTCTTAAACTGGATCATATCAGTACAATTTTTAACTTCTTTACTTGATCCATTCCATAATTTAATTCCACATACTGATATGCTAAAAGTTTTAAGTGTTGTACGTGCATATAAATGTTTTCAATTATTTTTTCCTCTAAGGTTATATTTGTCCTCTTTAGTTGAGAAGAATTGTTGTACATTCTTTGGTAGCAGGTTATAGTTTGCTTTGTACATCATTTTAGCTGTTTGCAATTTTACCAAATCACCAAACTTTAATATTTCTGACTTAATAAATAAAGGGTTTGTGTGTTCTCTATATCCAACATTATGTATTATTCTAACTGATCTTTTTTGTAACACGGTTAGCGAATGTAGCGCACATTTGTAGTTATTTCCCCATATTTCTGCACAATAACTCAGATATGGTAACACTAGCGAGCAGTAGAGAATATGTAGTGATTTTTGGCCCAGGACATATTTTGCTTTATTCATTATTGAAATGTTTTTTGCCACCTTATGTTGTATGTTTTGTATATGAGATTTCCAGTTCATTTGATCATCTATTAATACTCCCAAAAATCTAGTTTCTTTTACCCTTTCTATGTCTACTCCGTCTATTTGTATTTGTGTATGATGCTCTTTTCTACTATTACCAAATAGCATTATTTTAGTTTTACTGAGATTCAAAGATAGTCTGTTTTTGTCAAACCATCTTTTTAATTTGTTCATTTCTTCTGTTATTATTTGTATTATCTTCTGTGTGCTCTCTCCTGAACAGAAAGCAGTTGTGTCGTCCGCAAATAAAACCAACTTTAAGTCCTTCGTAACCTTACAAATGTCGTTTATATAAAGATTGAACAATCTTGGTCCCAGTATTGACCCCTGGGGTACACCACAGGATATATCTAGCCGTGTTGACATATTTTCACCCATCTTTACATATTGCTTCCTGTTGGTTAAATAACTTCTTACCCAATTCAATACCGAACCTCTGATGCCATATCGTTCTAATTTTCGTATTAAAATATCATGATTAATTGTGTCAAATGCTTTTGTTAAGTCCATGAATACTGCGGCCGCACATTCTTTACCATCTATTGCATTGGTAATTTCCTCTGTTATTTTGGTTAGTGCTATTGATGTTGAGATATTTGCTCGGAATCCATATTGGTTCTCCACAAGCGTCCCACTTTTGTTAATAAATAAATCTAATCGACTATTGAATAATTTTTCCAAGATTTTGGAGAATTGTGGAAGTAATGAAACTGGTCTGTAGTTAGTAAACTGGTGTACGTCTCCATTCTTATAAATTGGTACGACTTTTGCAATTTCCATTATATCAGTTTTACATCAAATTATACACTATACCAATGACAGTAGATTTTACGGTTAAATACTAGCAGCTCAGTCGCCAGAATTTTACCGTAAAAAACAGTGATGCTGTACATTTTTTGGTAGAATTCTGGCTACAGATCTATTTTTATGTATTTACATTGCACGTAAAAAAAAATGTAATACTAAAAAGTATAGGCAATTGTGTACTATTATAATGAGGCGACTTCTTATACATACATACAAATACCTGCAATATATCAACACTTTATTGATCAAACGGCACAATTGCTGTCCTCTCACATAGCTTAGACCCACTTCCTGTTCCTGTCTGCAGCGCTAAACGTAATGTAGAATATAAACATTTCTCCCTTCCTAGTTTGCATGTCATTATGTATTTATTTAACCTTTATAGAGCCACTTAAGAGAATTAGGAACATAGTTTCATGTGCAATTCCAACCTAGAAAAGGTGCGATATATATGACACTTTTCAAGTGTAAAACCTACACAGAGAATGCCAGCAACTTGTGGACGACAGCACACACAGCGGACAAGAAGGAAGTTTTTGTTGGTGTTTGTTTTTATACTTATAATAATAACTATTCACGGTCAACATTAATTGGACAATTAGCTCTGATTATGTGCTTTCCCTTTACCATCAAGTGCCTATACTTGTAAGTGTATGTGTTATAAAATGAGTAAAACATCAATAGAGTATTTTCCCCCCAATTTTTATGGCAAGCCTGTGCTTTTTTAGGTTAATGTTAAAAGGAACACCAACAACATTGAAAAAAAAAAAAAATCACAAGTTGATTTTATGTTGGTTTTTTTAAAGCCTTAAAACATCATAACTTTCTGAAATCCAGACATTTTAGGCCGTGATAATCATAAAAAAAAATCCCACACTGTTTGGCCTATTTTGTTTATCTCATTTACTTAAAAAATGCCATTACTTACATTACTTGCTTCACAACATACAGCACAGGCCAAAGGTTTGGACACACCTTCTCATTCAATGCATTTTTTATTTATTTTCATGACTATTTACAATGTACATTGTCACTGAAGGCATCAAAACTATGAATGAACTCATGTGGAGTTATGTAAAAAAAATTCAGTTTCTCAGTTTGAATATTAAATATCTTGTCTTTGCAGTCTATTCAATTGAATATAAGTTGAAAAGGATTAGCAAATCATTGTCCATCCATCCATTTTCTGCCGCTTGTCCTTTTCGGGGTCGCGGGGGGTGCTGGAGCCTATCTCAGCTGCATTCAGGCGGAAGGCGGGGTACACCCTGGACAAGTCACCACCTCATCGCAGGGCCAACACAAATAGACAAACAACATTCAAACTCACATTCACACACTAGGGCCAATTTAGTGTTGCCAATTAACCTATCCCCAGGTGCATGTCTGTGGTGTATTCTGTTTTTATTTACGAATTACACAACGTGCCAACTTCACTGGTTTTGGGTTTTGTAGATTGTCACTGAAGGCATCAAAACCATGAATGAACACATGTGGAGTGGCTGGGGAGAGGGAAGTCTGGGCTTCCCTGCTTAGGCTGCTGCCCCCGCGACCCGACCTCGGATAAGCGGAAGAAGATGGATGGATGGATGGATGTTTTATATTCTAGTTTCTTCAAAATAGCCACCCTTTGCTCTGATTACTGCTTTGCACACTCCTAGGATTCTCTCGATGGGCTTCAAGAGGTAGGCACCTGAAATGGTTTGTACCTTATCAGGGTTGATTAGTGGAATTTCTTGTTTTATCAATGGGGTTGGGACCATCAGTTGTGTTGTGAATGAGAAGGTGTGTCCAAACTTTTGGCCTGTACTGTATGTGTCATATTTGGTGAATGACGTACCTGGCAGAGGTGGGACCAAGTCATTGTTTTGCAAGTCACAAGTAAGTCTCAAGTCTTTGCCCTCAAGTCCGAGTCAAGTCCCGAGTCAAGACAGGCAAGCCCCGAGTCAAGTCCAAAGTCAAGACTGGAAAGTCTCAAGTCAAGTCCTAAGTCCTGCATTTTGAGTTTCGAGTCCTTTCAAGTCCTTTTAACCACAGACTAATATATTAACACAGATTGTGTATGCTTTTCAAACGCTGTATTTATTTATTAAAACAAGTGCATTTTAAATTGCAGGAAAGAACATTGTGCTGACATTGCACTTTATAATAGCACTATTAACCAGTCATTTTAAACATTAACTCATTCCTTTACAGAACAAACACATTGAAAAATAAAGTGCAAATGTACTTATTTGTACAATAGTGTTAACATTGAAAAAACATGACATATACGTGAACATAACAAAAAAGTTGTACTTTTTATATGTCAGGGCCCTATGCTGCATTGCATTTGCAAAAGACCAAATTAGCCAAGAGTCTGTCAGTCATTTGTGCACGATGGGGGCGTAGTATGATGCCACCATGGCTGAAAACTCGCTCCACTGGAGCACTGGAGGCAGGCACTGCCAAGACTCTCATGGCCACTCGGAACAGTGAAGGAAGAGTCTTCATGTTCAATGCCCAGAACAAAAGGGGGGAGAGAGTTGTTTTGGGTTGGTGCACTACTTGTAAGTGTATCTTGTGTTTTTTATGTTGATTTAATTAAAAAAAGAAAAAAAAAAAAAAAAAATTCTTGTGCGGCCCGATACCAATCGATCCACGGACCAGTACCGGGCCGCGGCCCGGTGGTTGGGGACCACTGAGGTAAACAATCAACAGTATGTCAGAAAGCTAGCTAAAACGGTACACATATTCATAATATAGTATACATTTTAACTGACCTTTATTTTACTATTTTTGTCTTTTTTTAGGTGGCTAAAATACGCGGTGCTGCTGACCGCCGTCTAACGTTACGTGTGATATATTGACTAATGTAACCCTGCTTAAAAAAATCACTGAACAAAAAGTACGAATAAGGTAGTGAACTGCAACAGATTCCCGTGTTTGCAATAACGTTATAACGTTAGCAGTGAGTTTACAGCCTCACTGATTTAACTACACAGCAAATAAAAGTCACGTTACTTAGCCAATAAACGTTATCTTACATTCAAAACTTACCGTTCTTTGTGCAACTTCAAATGCCGGACGAAGTTGGAAGTTGTTGCCTCTCCATCAGTAATTTTCGAACCGCATGTGTTGCATACTGCAAACCGTTTTGTGTTGACTACCTCGTAATTTTTATACCCAAACAAAATTATTTTAGGTATCATTTTTTGTTCACTGGCGTGTGGTTTGGACATGTCTTCTTCGTTGGTTGACCTGCAATTTGATTGGATGAATGCTGTGTGATGAAAACAAAGTAGATCTAATTTGATTGGCTGTTGTACTGAGACCACACCAGCTGACACACGCAACGCTGATAGACAAGTACACAATGAAAAATACGGAGCGCTCCCGAATAACTTTTTCATCTTTGGGTTTTGGGGAAAGTAGCAAGTCATGTCAAGTCATGTCAATTCAAAAGGCTCAAGTCCAAGTGAAGTCACAAGTCATTGATGTTAAAGTCTAAGTCGAGTTGCAAGTCTTTTTACATTTTGTCAAGTCGAGTCTAAAGTCATCAAATTCATGACTCGAGTCTGACTCGAGTCCAAGTCATGTGACTCGAGTCCACACCTCTGGTACCTGGTGAGTGGATGTCCAAGTGTAAACTGCAAGGAGACCTTCTGTTAACAGGAGGACTCTAACCCTCTCTGCATCTCATCTCAAACGCTCCCTCCAGCACACCTCTAGGAGCATGTTGTCCTTGTTATGGTGCACGAGGCCCCCGGTGATAAATTATGGATGCAACTCAAAAGCTGTAAAATTTGTTGTATCTTCTATTATCTTCATGTTAAAGGCCACAAAAGCTCTTCAGTGAAGTCAGCCATTAGGAAATGACAGGTATTGCTATCAGGCTTCTTTATAGCCTATTACCTGCAATGACAGCAGCTGCTGCTGCACCACTGTACGGCCTATCACATTATTTGCAGCTAAAGTCAGCTACTGTGTCATTTCGCCTCATTTTCTTGACAGTGGTATCATAAATCCATTGGGCTGGAGGGGAAACTGTCGACTACCTCGATTATCTTCATAGCCTGAATGAATTCTGAAATGTATGTAACAGGCAATGACTGTTATGGATCAGGAGCCAGGGCCATATTCTCTCAGTTCCTCTGCCGTCTTCCTTCACTCACGCATGGGGCCGTGGGGGTCCCTGAACTCGTGTAAAACGGAGTAATATAAGTGAACTTTGAGTGAAAGATTAAAAAATGCAAATTATGTCAGCATTAGCTGTTATTTCAATAAGACTGTCGATGTTGTACCTTGTATTTTTAATAACGTTACATGTCACATGACATGAATTATAAATGTGTTTCAATGCAGTGTTTCCCACATATTGGCAATCTATGACATCATTGTAAAATTTGGCGATGATGGATATATTCAAAAGAAGTTATACATATATTCAAAAACAAATTTGTGTTTGTAGTTATGATATCAGCATTTCTCTTTCCTGTATCCTTTTTTTTGTATTTTTAGAATGTGGCTGTTTTATTACTACATTGTAACACGGTTAGTAGGTTTATTTACATATATTATTATGCCTTCTTATTTTGGCAGATAGGAAAACAGTCCTTTAAATTAGAGACGGAAAACATGTCTAAAGATGTTTGTATTTGAAATCATTTATTTAAAAAAAACATTTATTAATGTATTAATATATATATATATATATATATATATATATATATATGTGTGTGTGTGTGTGTGTGCGTATTAATACATCAATATTTAACCCCCCGCGACCCCAAAAGGGACAAGCGGTAGAAAATGGATGGATGGATCTATATATATATATATATATATATATATATATATATATATATATATATATATATATATATATATATATATATATAAAAAAACCGCGACTCCAAAAGGGACAAGCGGTAGAAAATGGATGGATGGATATATATATATATATATATACAGTATATAGCAGGGGTGCTCACACTTTTTCTGCAGGCGAGCTACTTTTCAATTGATCAAGTCGTGGGGATCTACCTCATTCATATATATCATTTATATTTACTTATTTATGAAATATATGTTTTTGTTAACAAGTTAGAGGTGTTTAATGATAATGCAAGCATGTTTAACACATATAGTTAATATTGTTAATAAATTAAAGGTGTTTAATGATAATTCAAGTATGTTTAATACATATAGTTAATATTGTTAACAAGTAAAGGGTGTTTAAAGATAATGAAAGCATGTTTAACTCATATAGTTAATATTGTTGAAAAATTAAAGGTGTTTAATGATAATACAAGCATGTTAAATACATATAGTTAATATTGTTAACAAGTTAAAGGTGTTTAATGATAATACAAGCATGTTTAACACATATAGTTAATATTGTTAAAAAATTAAAGGTGTTTAATGATAATACAAGAATGTTTAATACATATAGTTAATATTGTTAACAAGTTAAAGGTGTTTAAAGATAATACAAGCATGTTTAACACATATAGTTAATATTGTTAATAAGTTAAAGGTGTTTAAAGATAATACAAGCATGTTTAACACATATAGATTCCTTTCTTTCATGAAGACAAGAATATAAGTTGGTGTATTATCTGATTCTGATGACTTGCATTGATAGGAATCAGACAGTGGTGCTGATAAGGTCCGCATTTTCGAATGGAGGAGAAAAAAAGTCCTCCTTTCTGTCCAATACCACATGAAAGTGGTTGGTTTTTGGCATCTTATTTGTCCAGCTTCCGTACTCCTTTGTATACACTTTACAAGAAATACATTGTCGGCAAACTCCGTAGCTTGCTAGCTTGTGCACGCCAGCTTTCTGAGACTCCTATTTTGTTAGCGCAACTGTGCAACTGTGCAGTCCGGCTGCACTAAATGATAATATAAATACATTTAATAAAGTCAAATACAAATAAGGCAACAAGAGAAGTATCCTACACTTCTCTTTTGTAAAGTAAATCTGAACAGCCGAAATGGGCATCTACATCAACTATATGATTTGCCTGAGAAGCTGGACAAAAAAAAATTTTTTTATTTTTTTTTAATAATGTAATGCGATCTACCAATACTACCTTTGCGATCGACTGGTAGATCGCGATCGACGTATTGAGCACCCCTGGATAGAGTATATACATATATATATGAAAATGGATGGATGGATATATATATATATATATATATATATATATATATATATATATATATATATATATATATATATATATATATATATATATATATATATATATGTATATATATATATACACAGTATATACATATATATATATATCTATAAATATATCTATATATGTCTATTGATATATATATATAGATATCTATATAGATCTATGTATATCTATAGATATAGATATATAGAGATATCTATAGATATACATAGATATATAGTTTATTTATATATTTATCTATCTATCTAGATATAGATATCTATCTAGATATAAATCTAGATAACTACCTAGATATCTATCTAGATATAGATATCTATCTAGATACAGTATATATCTAGATATCTATCCAGATATAGACATCTATCTACATGTCTATCTAGATATATATATATATATATATATATATATATGTATATATATATATATATATATATATATATATATATATATATATAGATATCTATATAGATATAGAGAGATATAGAGAGATATAGATGGATACAGATAAATACATATATATATATATATATATATAGATGTATAAAGATATATATATATATATATATATATAAAGATATATATATATATAAAGATATATATATATATATATACATATAAAGATATATATATAAAGATATATATATATATATATATATATATATATATATATATATATATATATATATATATATATATATATATATATATCTTTATATATATATATATATATATATATATATATATATATATCTTTTTATATGTACATATGCATAAAGGAAAGTACATTAACATACACATTAAGTGCACATGTGTGTGTTAAATCAGCAATACAGTTCAATACCAACTAAAAAAAAAACCCCACTGAATTTATACAGGATAAAGATTGTCTCTTATGCTGCTATCATAATGCTAACACACAATGGAAGATTCCATCGACAGGCTAAAATAATTTTCATTGTGATTGTTTTCAACTTGTGCAAACGTTTACCAAATTAGATTAATCAATCATTTATTCAATCAAACTATATTTATAGAGCCCTTTATAGCTATATACATAAATAGCTGAACCAAAAAGCTGGACAACAGTGCAAGAAAGACAGAGCATAAAACAAGAACACATGATAAAATTAATGAAACAATATAAAACATTGAATATTAAGTTAAAATTAATTACACGGTGTACACACAGTGCTTACACTTTTGTACTTCTGCCAGAAGGCCCAGCTGAAACAATCGCTTAACAACAGATTGTTGTCCAAATTAACACCCAGGTTATTTACCACTGGTTTGCAGTAGGGGGCAAGAAAAACCAGATCAGGGACAGCACTTGGGAAAATGTTAGATTTTAACAGAACACATTTGATATGAAACAGCAAATGTATTTCTACTTACAGGCGTATAGTCACCAAACTGTGGAAACGAACATTGATGTCAACTTTAGACTCCTGGGCTGGACTGCTGCTCTCTGCACTCGCTACGGAAACCTATTGCTTGTTTTTGAACATGATTCACATATATCATCTGGGATGAGAAGTACACCATATGTTCTTGACTATAGGCCGCTAATTTTTTCCTACGCTTTGATCCTGCGGCTCATAAAACCATGCGGCAAATTAATGTTTTTTCTTCGCTAACAGCCATTGGGTTGTGTATTAAAAAAAATGTTTTCAACACCAACAGAGACACTGAAAAGGTGTGTTATTGTTTGTGCTACGGCGCCATCTTTTGGACGAGTTCGCTCACTGCAGGTGCTGCGGTTTTACAATGCATTTCCTGTTTCGTTCCTTGAACCGGAAGTATTCATCCATAGCATTTCTGCTTGAACAGATTCTTCATTTATAACTCCAAGCAACGTTTGTTAGTTTTACAATACAACTACAACACTTCATACTGACTAAACCGTCCCAAGTGTGATATATGTAGTAGTGTTTTCATGCATATTTTTAAATGCTATCATAATGTTATCAAGCTCACGTTATCATTAGCATATAAGCTAACACGTTTGCAAGTGTCTGTGTTAGTGTTTTTAACTAACAATGGCATGTTTTTGTATTTTCTCAGTTTTGTAAATTTACGTCAACGTGGAGTTATTGAGTCTGTTTAGCTGATTGGAGAGCTAGCTTCTGTAGCTAGTGTGTCCATGAATATGACTTCTGTTTTGTCTGATCAGCTGTTTTACTGCCGTGTTACAGACATTGTTTGGAAACAGTTAAAGCCCCACTTTTGGTTTCAGTGGATTTTGGCAGCACCAGTGGACCAAAGTGAGGGTGTTTTGCCAAAAGAAGACCACATTTCCCATGACATTACAACCAAGAATGTATCAGGGCGGCTGCAGGTCCGAAGCAAATAAAAGACCAGCGGGACATTTTTTTCGAAGGAAGTAGTAGTGAAACTATCAAGCGTGTGGCTATTTAATTTAATAGATGACAATAGCATTATCATTTTGATTTAAACACAAAAAGTCACTCACTAGTTTAACAGGAAAAGAGCCAAGTCCTGAAATTCCTCGTCTTTGAGCTCACGCCAGCAAGTGAAGGCAATATCGATCCTGACTGTCCCTTTATCCATGAAAGCTCAGTTTTTCTTTTTTTGTCTCTTCAGACAAAACTTTTAATTTCTTTGGTTGTTTTGGAACTTCAGCCATGGAAGCAGTAATTACACGTAGATCTTCTTCTTCTTTTAGTTTTCCTGGCGGCACGTGGGCATTCACATTGACTTCCATTTTTTTAATGAATGGGAAATGGGGAGTGACGTATGGCATACAGCAATTCAGCACATTTGTAGTATTTTGTTTGTCAGTAAAAGTGATACAGACCCCTCAGGCCATGACAGAGGTGTCATTCAACTAGTTGCAAGTCCATGTATCATCCCAAACGTTATAAAAAATGTATTTATGAAGGTAAAAAAGTTGCTTAGTTCTGCTTTAGGGTGTGTAAATAAACATTTACAAAATATTCCGTACCGGTGTATATCTGCGACTTATGGTCCGGAGCGGCTAATATATGTAAAACTATTTATTTCTTCTAAAGTTTGGTGAGTGCGGCTTGAATACTAGTGCGCTCTATAGGCCGTAAAGTGTGGCATATAAAATAAATTGTTTTTTTTGTTTCCTTTCAAAATTTACTACCGTATTTTCCGCACTATAAGGCGCACCGGATTATTAGCCGCACCTTCAATGAATGGCATATTTCATAACTTTGTCCACCAATAAGCCGCCCCGGACTATAAGCCGCGCCTACGCTGCACTAAAGGGAATGTCAAAAAAACAGTCAGATAGGTCAGTCAAACTTTAATAATATATTAAAAACCAGCGTTCTAACAACTCTGTTCACTCCCAAAATGTACGCAAATGTGCAATCACAAACATAGTAAAATTCAAAATAGTGCAGAGCAATAGCAACATAATGTTGCTCGAACGTTAATGTCACAACACACAAAATAAACATAGCGCTCACTTTCTGAAGTTATTCTTCATTCGTAAATCCTTAGTCTTCGGTGTCCGAAGTGAAAAGTTGGGCAAATGTGAGATCCAAAATGGCCGGTTCCGTCTCGTCGAAGTCATCGGAGTCAGTGTCACTGTTATCCAGCAGTTCTGTGAATCCTGCCTTCCGGAAAGCTCGGACCACAGTTGTGACCGAAATATCTGCCCAGGCATTTACGATCCACTGGCAGATGTTGGCGTCGTCTGGCGCTGCCTCCCTGTCTTAGTGAATGTGTGTTCGCCTTCTGTCATCCATTGTTCCCACGCAGTTAGCAGTCCAGCTTCGAATGCCCTGTTGACACCAATATCTAGCGGCTGGAGGTCTTTTGTCAATCCACCCGGAATGACGGCGAGTTTTGAATTAAGCGCGTAAGCGTGTCTCTTAATGTGATGTTATGAGCTAGCAAATATAACAACTACACTACCCAGCATGCAACGATAGTTACGAGCATGCGCGGTAGCCCTGAGAAGCGTTGTATGCTGGCAGTTAGAATGTGGTTATGAGCACGCTGTGAGTAAACGTTGAGAACTCAGTTAACACGCCTCGTCTGCATTATTTATAATTAGACAGACAACACACTTAATAGGAGCCATTTTGGGGTCTTTACATAAACACACAAATGGAAATGAAACGTCACATATCCCAGCATGCACCGCGCGCTTCTTCTTCTTCCGGGGGCGGGTGGTTGCTTACAGTACAAGAAGAAGCGCTTCCTGTTCTATGGGGGCGGGTGCTTACCTTGGCGGTTGCTTGCGTAGAAGAAGAAGCGCTTCCTGCTCTACCGGGAAAAAAGATGGCGGCTGTTTACCGAAGTTGCGAGAACGAAACTTTATGAAAATGAATCTTAATATTTATCCATATATAAAGCACACCGGGTTAAAAGCCGCACTGTCAGCTTTTGAGTAAATTTGTGGTTTTTAGGTGCGGCTAATGGTGCGGAAAATACGGTAATTACCTTTCTGAATCACAAACATATATTTTTTCTTTATTGAATATTGTTTTTGTTTGTTTTATGGAGCTGCTTTAAATGTATTCATGGTGGGGCACAAGTAAAAACATGTATGAATGAATGTATCACACTGAATTGTAAGACTGTAAACATGCATGCAATAAAGATGCAATTTTAGCACTACCTTTTTAAATCAATACATAAGAGTGTGTTTTCATCATATTTGCACACTTCATTACTGTACCTGCCAATGCCAGACTGTGGTTGGCCCCACAGGTGACCTTAGACACGTGGTCCAAACCCTCCACAAAGCGAGGGATGATCACATTCTCATCAGAACCGCTGCCAATTTGTCCACAATCATTGTGCCTGTGGGGGACAAGAGCATGGAACACATTATTAAAAACATAATTAATTACCTGAGGGTGTCATCTTCATGTGGTTTTATCCAGTTTTATAATATATATATGATACTGGTTGAAAGCATTGAAATGTTGAGTTCATTTTCTATAGGGTAATAAAAATCAAATTAATTAAAGTGTGGCGGTGAACAGGTTCCACTTGGGACGGCGGAACATATGCGTGTGACAATGACGTGGCCCTATCCTCCTCGCTAACTAATTAGACTCTCAGGGTGCTTTCTGACAAAACGAAGGGAAAAAAAGTGCTTGAAGGAAGACTCGGTCTCCAGCAATTTGCATCTGCCACTTTTTTTTTTTTTTTTTTACTGCATCTGTTCCAAGTGCTATTCAGCGCTCTCGTCCTCCTTTTGTTGGGAAGTGTTGAGCCCCAACTATTTAAGCTCACCTCCTACCTACCCGGAGCTTTGTTCCGGCTCCTCTGCAGGCCAGTAATGAGCCAACTGCCACAAAACGGCTTGGAAATTAATGAGTCATTACGTACAGACCCTGGACCGCTCCACGCCGTCTCCTCCTCCCCCGCTCTACCACACATACATACATATAATCTCTCTCTCTCTCTCTCTCTCATCCCCCCTAACCCATACAGAAAGACCCCAACACCTCGCTATAAATTAGAGCCTATTACAAGGCGCCCATGTTAGTGGGGCGAAGAAAGAGCGTCTTCACAGCTCAAGGGTGTGTGTAGGAGAGATTGGGCGAGTTGAATGTGGAGCCTTAAGGTGCTCTTTTCACACCCTCACCCTTATCCATTATGCCAGTGTGTAGAGACCCCTCGGAGAAATGTGCAAGCCCAAAAAGACTTGGGGTTGAAAATAAGTCACGGGAGGGATTCTTGGTCACACCTTTTGCTTCCTCCTCCTCCTCCTCCTCCTCCTCCTCCAGTGTCAGATTATATCATGGTTAGTCCTCCAGACAGGCAACGTGGTCACAGTGCTCCTCTTCTTACAGTAAATGGGCACAAATCAGAGTTTTCCAACCTCAAAATACTGTAAGCCATTCAACTGATCACCTCAAGTTCTTGGGAAAGGTCCCTTGTTTAGCTGTTTAAATGCATCAGGAGTGCAAAGTGTGTACAAACGTGCATGTCAGATTTTCAATTAGGTTTAAGTCTGGGTTCTAAAAATGTGTACATATACAGTACAACTGCTTTGCACACTCTTGGCATTCTCTCGGTGAGCTTCAAGAGGTAGTCACCTGAAATGGTTTTCACTTCACAGGCGTGCTTGAAGCTCATCGAGAGAATGCCAAGAGTGTGCGGAAAAGTAATCAGAGCAAAGGGTGGCTATTTTGAAGAAACTAGAATATAAAACATGTTTTCAGTTATTTCACCTTTTCTGTTAAGTACATAATGTCATGACATGGACTATGGCGGGTTTGTTTTCCCGAGATGCAATACAAGTTGGAGCGGACATGGCGTGAAGGTAAGGACATTTATTTTTACTATAACAAAAAGAACAAACTAAAGGTGCGCACAAGGCGGAGATACATACTTGACTATGAAACAAAAACGTATACTTAACGTAGACTAAGGACATGAAACAAAATAACTGCTAAACGTGACATGAATAAACAAAAACTTACTTGGAACAAGCATGGAAACGATCAAGGAACAATGGCATGGAATCAACGCATGAGTGACAAGGGTAACAGCAGATAATGTCGCCAGGCCGACCAACAGAAAAAGACAGGCTTAAATAACAGTGACATGATTGGTGACAGGTGTGTGAGTCCAAACGTGGAACAGGTGAAACTAATGGGTAACCATGGAAACAAAACAAGGGAGTGAACAACCAGGAACTAAAAAGCGTCCAAAAAACAAACAGCACATGGCCAAACAAAAACATGATCAACACAGACATGACACATAACTCCACATGAGTTCATTCATAGTTTTGATGCCTTCAGTGACAATCTACAATGTAAATAGTCATGAAAACAAAGAAAACCCATTGAATGAGAAGGTGTGTCCTAACGTTTGCCCTGTACTGTAATTATGTTGCTGAAGCAGATGCACGCATAGAGTCTTGTTCATGCTAAAAGGTGGAATTCCTCTTCAGCTTCAGCTTACCCAGCAAGCATGAGAAAGTTTTGGGTGAAAACCGCCAATTCGGATTTCTTCTGGACAAACTCATAAGCATGATGTTGCCAGAACTGTACTCTGTCATGCTCAAAAGGGTTCATTATGTCTTCTTATTTATATACTTTTATAAATGTTCTTGTAATCAGACCATATTTTCGGGGAACAACAAGTAAAAAACAAGGAAACAAGAACAAAGAAGAAACCCCCCAAAAAAACTGAAATAAAGAACAAAGAGGTCGTAATCTTACCATACATTAGGGCAGAGGTCGGCAACCCAAAATGTTGAAATAGCCATATTGGACCACAAATACAAAAAAGCAATCTGTCTGGAGCCGCAAAAAATTTAAAAAACTTATGTAAGTGTTATAATGATGGCAACGCATGATGTAAGTAGCTAATTAGCTATCTTACCCTACTATCAAAATGACTATGTGTCACAGGCTGACGCAAATCTTAATTGACAGAAATCCATCAATCCATCCATTTTCTACCGCTTGTCCCTTTTGGGGTCGCGGGGGAAGCACATGCACTTACCCCTGTGCCACTGCAAATCTTCATTGACAGAAATGTTGAAATACAATATTTATTCTACACATTTTTACAACATTGGAAAATATTAGTAAAACTTCTCAGAAGGTGATATAACTCCTGGAAATGATTGGCTTATAATGGCTAAAGGTAAAGATGTGTGTGTCCAAGTTAAAGAAAACACAATTACAATCTTTGCAAGCTGGGTAACGTTTGCTGTGGTCTGGAACAACATGGCCCACAAACAACTATCAGAAATGCAGCCATTATTACATACAGATAATGTGTCATGAAACATGGAAAAATAAACTAAATACACAGAGGACATAAGTAAAGGAAATTAAATGAGCTGAAATATACCTACAAACGAGGCATAATGATGCAATGCGTACATACAGCTAGCCTAAATAGCATGTTAGCATTGATTAGCTTGCAGTCATGCAGTAACCAAATATGCCTGATTAGCACTCCAACAAGTCCATAACATCAACAAGGCTCACATTTGTGCATTCACGCATAAAACGTTAGTTGGACAAAATGAGACAACGAAGGAGAGGCATACTTCTATACTTTTATTTCTGTGGCAGCATCGGAGAAAGTTGTACATTTAAACAAACTGTTGAGTCACAGTCCACACAACAGTGAATTTAAGGACCGCTGAAATTAATAGGACAAAACGGTGCCCACCAAATATTCTCATCAGTGAAGCGAAAACACAAACATATTAAACAGTGGGCTTTCTAACAATTAGGAAGGTTTGTGGCATATTTTTCCTCCTACAGAAACCATATTACATCAAAAATATATTTTTCAACCCAATTTTTTTTCCATTTCCATACATTTTTGAAAAAGCCCCATGAAGTTACCAAGGCGCCACTAAAGAGCCGCATGTGGCTCTCGAGCCGCGGGTTGCTGACCCCCACATTAGGGGAATAATTGAACCAATACAGCGGGTCATGAAAAAACACAAAATAAACACAACAGTTGAACCTCACACAAAAACAAGACAGCTACTTGTACATCCAAAAGACAAAATAGAACAAGACAAGAAATGCAATGTAATTTACAAAATCCCGTGTAAATCATGCAAAAAGTCATACAATGGAGAAACAGGGAGAACATTCAACACAAGGAAGAAAGAACATCAGAAAGAATGTGAACAAGAGACAACTGAACGTTTACAAGAAGCCTAAAACAAAGATCCGAACAGGAAATCTTAAAATCAGCCATATCAGATCATTGCAAAATAAACAACCACATCATGGACCGGGACAACGGCAAAATCATCGGCACAGAAAGTAAAGCATTCATACGATGGATTAAGGAGGCGATCAAACTAAGGAAGCAGCCCAAGGAAACCATCAATCGGGATGCGGGAGCTTCATGCTCTCGCATACCTGGGACTCCCTCCTAGATTAACCATCAGCCGGCGGGGGGAAACCAACCAGCTAGACTTGACAGGTCTGCCTGGTTGGCCACGCCTATAAGAACATAGGCAACACGTCACAGTGGTCAGGTGACCCTTCTGAAGAAGACTGCAGATGACAGTCGAAACATGTCAGGTAAAAAATTCCAATTTATGTACCGAAAATATGGTCAGATTACAAGAACATTTGAAAAACTGTCATATAGCTTTTGGACTGACGTTAATAATTTGTTCGCGCTTTGCCTTCTATTGCACTCTGTGATTCAATTAATTTAGCGCCCTATAAAATTACGATTGAAATGTTTCCAAATGTTTTATTTTTTTGTAAAAAAAAAAAAATGTTTTGGGTGTCCAAACCTTTATTAGTGAGAGGTTGTGGGGGGGCCATTTTGAAACATTTTGTCCATTAACGATGCTATAACCAAATGTACATGCTAAACCAGAGATTCTTACACTGTAGTACGTGTACCGCTGGTCAGGGCCGTGTTTAGAGAGAGTATGCACAACTGGAAAACCAGTATTATAGGCAAAGCATAACAATGTAAATTCACAAGGATGTATCAGTTATTGTTTTAACATTTTTGTTCGAACTATAGTATTTGAATCTGTCATTTTATCATTAACTTACCAAAGAAGATGTTTAAGATGCTACAGTCCTAGCATCAGTGGTTGCATTAGCATTAGCACAGTGTTTTTTCTGTGGGGTAACCAGCAAGAGTGCTGGTTTTGGAGCTGGCGGGTGAGTGTTTATGAGTAATTTTTTGATTTCCCCAGACCAGTGTTCCTTCTCTTCACGATGACAGCAATTTAGTAACACTACGTCTATCGTATTTTTCGGACTATAAGGTGCACTTAAAATCCTTTAATTTTCTCAAAAATGGACAGTGCGCCTTATAACCTAATGTACGGCATAATTCTGGTTGTGCTTACCGACCTCAAAGCAATTTTATTTGGTACATGGTGTAATGATAAGTGTAACCACTAGATGACAGTCATACATAAGAGACACGTGTAAACAACACCAAAACTTTAAAAGTTCCATTGACAATATAGAACATTACAGACGGCGCTCAAAAATCTGTCAAAATGTTTTTAGTACGACTTCGGTAAGCTATGAAGCCGCACCGCTTAATGGATTGTTGGTGCAAAAAATGTATGAGCAAAATGGCACCTATTAGCAGACATTTTGTTTTGCAACATTATGCAAAACCAACGTTTCTTACCCTCTGGTACCTGCTGATGTGTATTTGGGATCTGCATAAGTCCTGAAAATGTGCACGCGTCCGCCATTGTAGTCCGTGATGACGACGTAGTCGATAAACTACTTCTTTTTCTCCATCGTCTTTTTACGGGACATCCATCCTTTGCTGTTGCCATTTTTTAATATAAAGTAGCGTAAAGTTCCTACTTATATCTGTCAGTAGATTAGCTATCAAAGCGCTCACAACTGACGGTTCCGGTCGGACGTTTTTTCACGGCACACATTTCCAGCGTTGATATTGCATTATTGAGCCACGGATGAGAAGATGCTGCTCCGGTATTGATTTATGTAAAGTCTGAATGTCATTAAAACAGTTAGCTCCATCTTTTGACACTTCTTCCACTCCCGTCCTTGCACGCTACACCGCTACAACAAAGATGACGGGGAGAAGACGCTGGGGAAATGGTCCTATGGTCCGAAAAATATGGTATTTCCGTGACTTTCCTCATTTAAAAGTAGGGCCCTACCTAATTATTTATGAATGTTGTTCTTCATTTCCGTTATTTTGGAAATACCTCGTCTTATTTTTCCCTTGTCGGATATTCACATTGGCGCATCCTACGTTCATTGGCTTTTGAAGCCGCGACGCATTTCAAGGCAATCCCTCCGAGAGTGAATGGGTGAGATCACATGAGCTTGAGGTGGTTTAGAATGGCAAATCCTGCTGAAAGTGTCATTTCCAGCCGGAGACATCAATTTGGTGTGTGAAACGAGGCCCCGAGAGAGCCCAATAGCCTCAGAGATTCCTGACAAGAGCAAAAGGCCTGGGGATCAACTCCTACTCACCTGGATAAGACGGGAATTTTACAAAGCCCTCCAAATACACGAAGCAAAGTGAGAAAAGGAGAGTGAAAAAAAAACATGATAGACAACTTAGACAAAAGTGCTGAGCGAACTTGAACAGAAAGGAAAGATCTGGGACGGCGTGGCGCAGTGGAAGAGTGGCCGTGCGCGACCCGAGGGTCCCTGGTTCAATCCCCACCTAGTACCAACCTCGTCATGTCCGTTGTGTCCTGAGCAAGACACTTCACCCTTGCTCCTGATGGGTGCTGGTTAGCGCCTTGCATGGCAGCTCCCTCCATCAGTGTGTGAATGTGTGTGTGAATGGGTAAATGTGGAAGTAGTGTCAAAGCGCTTTGAGTACCTTGAAGGTAGAAAAGCGCTATACAAGTACAACCCATTTATCATTTATCTTTAATCGGTTCTATGAGGCTATGATTGTGACACTACAGTCTCTAGACAATATCTATGTATATCATAAACACTTATGGTCAGGATTAATTATGTTCCCTTTCCACCTTTCCAGCTGTATAATCACTCGTCATACAGCAATAGATGATATATGTCTATTACCTGACCGCTTCTCTTTGTTTTTTTTCATTTTATATTTTATTTTATTAAATCAACATAAAAAAACAGAAGATACACTTACAGTTAGTGCACCAACCCAAAAATCCTCCCACCCTCCCTCCACCCACCCACATTTACACTCATTGTCACTCATTCACACTCACTCACACAAAAGGGTTGTTTCCTTCTGTTATTAATATTCTGGTTCCTACAATATATATCAATGCAGTCTGCAAGGGATACAGTCCGTGAAGCACACATGATTGTGTGTGCTGCTGGTCCACTAATAGTACTAACCTTTAACAATAATTTTACTCATTTACATTAATTACACGTTTCTATGTAACTGTTTTTTTTGTATTTTAGTTTGTTTTTTGTCAATATATATATATATATATATATATATATATATATATATATATATATATATACATATATATATATTTTTTTTTTTTTTTTTTTTTTTTTTTTTAAATTTTTTTAATAAATAAAGGACATTGTCTTCACCAGACCAGGTTGTCTTTGATTGATTGATTGAAACCTTTATTAGTAGATTGCACAGTACAGTACATATTCCGTACAATTGACCACTAAATGGTAACACCCGAATAAGTTGTTCAACTTGTTTAAGTCGGGGTCCATGTTAATCAATCAATCAATCAATCAATCAATGTTTATTTGACTATGAGAAACCTTGGAGAGGACCGCATATGTGGGTAACCCCCCCCCCCCTCTAGGGGAGACCGAAAGCAATGGATGTCGAGTGGGTCTGACATAATATTGTGAGAGTCCAGTCCATAGTGGATCCAACATAATAGTAAGAGTCCAGTCCATAGTGGGGCCAGCAGGACACCATCCCGAGCGGAGACGGGTCAGCAGCGCGGAGATGTTCCCAGCCGATGCACAGGCGAGCGGTCCACCCCGGGTCCCGACTCTGGACAGCCAGCACTTCATCCATGGCCACCGGACCTGTGCCCACCCCCCTCCACAAGGAAAAGGGGAGCAGAGGAGAAAAGAAAAGAAACGGCAGATCAACTGGTCTAACAGGGGGGCTATTTAAAGGCTAGAGTATACAAATGAGTTTTAAGATGGGACTTAAATGCTTCTACTGAGGTAGCATCTCTAATTGTTACCGGGAGGGCATTCCATAGTACTGGAGCCCCAATAGAAAACGCTCTATAGCCCGCAGACTTTTTTTGGGCTCTGGGAATCACTAATAAGCCGGAGTTCTTTGAACGCAGATTTCTTGCCGGGACATATGGTACAATGCATTCGACAAGATAGGACGGAGCTAGACCGTGTAGTATTTTATACGTAAGTAGTAAAACCTTAAAGTCACATCTTAAGTGCACAGGAAGCCAGTGCAGGTGAGCCAGTATAGGCGTAATATGATCAAACGTTCTTGTTCTTGTCAAAAGTCTAGCAGCCGCATTTTGTACCAACTGTAATCTTTTAATGCTAGACATAGGGAGACCCGAAAATAATACGTTACAGTAATCGAGACGAGACGTAACGAACGCATGAATAATGATCTCAGCGTCGCTAGTGGATAAAATAGAACGAATTTTAGCGATATTACGGAGATGAAAGAAGGCCGTTTTAGTAACACTCTTAATGTGTGATTCAAACGAGAGAGTTGGGTGGAAGATAATACCCAGATTCTTTACTGATTCGCCTTGTGTAATTGTTTGGTTGTCAAATGTTAAGGTGGTATTTTTAAATAAATGTCGGTGTTTAGCAGGACCGATAATCAGCATTTCCGTTTTCTTGGCGTTGAGTTGCAAGAAGTTAGCGGACATCCATTGTTTAATTTCATTAAGACACGCCTCCAGCTGACTACAATCCGGCGTGTTGGTCAGCTTTAGGGGCATGTAGAGTTGGGTGTCATCAGCATAACAATGAAAGCTAACACCGTATTTGCGTATGATGTCGCCTAGCGGCAGCATGTAAATACTAAAGAGTGCAGGGCCAAGAACCGAACCCTGAGGAACTCCGCACGTTACCTTAACATTGTCCGAGGTCACATTATTATGGGAGACGCATTGCATCCTGTCAGTAAGATAAGAGTTAAACCACGACAAAGCTAAGTCTGACATACCAATACGTGTTTTGATACGCTCTAATAAAATATTATGATCGACACCGGTCGGTAGTTTACCATGAGGTCAGGATCAAGGTTAGGTCTTTTGAGCAGAGGATGAATAACCGCTTTCTTGAATGCTAGGGGAACAGTGCCAGAGGAAAGTGATAAGTTTATAATATTTAGCACTGATGGACCTAATAATACAAAAAGCTCCTTGATAAGTTTCCCAGGAAGTGGGTCAAGTAAACATGTTGTTTGTTTTATCCCACTTACACGCCGTAATAGTTCCTCTAATGTTATTTCATCAAAAAGAGAGAGACTATTTTGTATTGCAGTATCCGTCGTGGATACAGTTGTATCTGTGTTAATAGAACCCAGTTGTAGCTGGGATGTATTGTCTTTAATCTCCTTTCTAATGAGTTCAATTTTCTTATTAAAGAAATTCATAAAGTCATCTGCCGAGTGGGTGGAGCTATTGGGAGGAGTCCCTTGTTGGGTTAGCGATGCTACTGTACTAAACAAAAATTTAGGGTCGTTTTTGTTGAGGTGGATGAGATTTGAGTAATATTTAGCTTTAGCTAAGGTAAGCATGCGTTTAGGAAAACCTCAAGCTTGGTCGCGCGCCATTTGCGTTCCAACTTTCTACATGATCTTTTATGAGCTCTGGTTTCTTCTGTAAACCATGGGGTGCGCCTTTTAGGGGCCCTTTTTTGTTTTAGCGGTGCTATACTATCAATGGTTTTGCGCAGGGCATTGTCAAAGTTGTTAGTTAGGTTATCAATAGAGCCGACATAATTTGGGAATGGTGCCATTACCGAAGGCAGTAGGTCAGCAAGAGTCATCGTTGTGGCAGCATTAATGTTGCGGCTGCTATAGCAGTTATTATTATTATTAGTTTGTTGACAATGAGTCAGAACTTCGAATTTTATAAGGTAATGATCGGACATTACTTTAGTATACGGGAGTACCATAACTTTGGAGGTGGTGACACCCCTGACCAGCACTAGATCTATCGTATTACCGTTGCGATGCGTAGGTTCATTTATTATTTGTGTAAGACCACAGCTATCAATTATAGTCTGGAGCGCCACGCACTGAGGGTCCGATGGGGTATTCATATGGATATTAAAGTCCCCCATTATGATTATATTGTCGGCGTGCGTCACTAGATCAGCAACAAACTCTGAGAATTCATTGATAAAGTCCGAGTAGGGCCCTGGGGGGCGGTAGATAACAGCCATATCGAGAGGCAGCGGTGCGACAGACCTCATAGTAAGCACCTCAAACGATTTGTATTTATTATTTAGGTTAGGGCTAAGGTTAAAGTTTTCATTGTATATTAGTGCGACACCCCCACCCCTTTTAAGGGGACGGGCAATATGCGCATTCGTATAGTTAGGAGGAGATGCCTCATTTAGCGCAAAAAAATCGTCTGGTTTGAGCCAGGTTTCGCTAAGACCAATGACGTTAAGATTGTTGTCTCTAATGACCTCATTAACTAATAACGTTTTGGGAGACAATGATCTTATGTTTAAAAAGCCCATATTATAAGTATTGGGCTGTTTTGACGAGTTTTTGTTTAAATTATCCGTAGTAGCAATATTAATAATGTTGCGTTTATTATACGTAGTGTACTTTAAATAGTTTCGACCATATCTAGGAATTGATACGACGGGAATTTTCAGATTGTTTGCTTGATGCTGCGATCGACTGAACGCATCATGATTTGCCACCTCAGTAGAATGCATATCTACCCCGGACACATTCACAACAGAAAACACATTATGTGAGTTGTGTGTTATTCTAAGAAAATTGCTATGCGTACAGGAATTATCCAGCCTGGTGCTGGCTAGTTCTAGCTTAACTGACTCCTCACCCGGACTAGCAGGCTCTGTAATTGCCTGTGACCGGGCTTGCTCTAGTGTAGTTAGTCAAATGTGACTTAAACAGTAGTCTATGTTTTTAGGCAGGATGATGGCGCCTTCCTGGTTAGGGTGAAGGCCGTCTCTCATCAGCAAGCCTGGTTTGCCCCAGAAAGAGGGCCAATTATCAATAAACGTTAGTCCCTGTTGTCTACAGAAGCTAGCCAGTCACTTGTTAAGCAAGACTAATCTGCTATAGCTCTCATCATTGCCTCTCGCAGGCAGGGGGCCAGAGACAATTACTCGATGCCTGGACATCTTTCTAGCGAGATCACAAGTCCTGGCTATGTTTCTCTTTGTAATCTCTGACTGTCTCATTCTAGTGTCATTGGAGCCAACGTGTACAACTATATTCGCATAACTAGTGGTGCGATTAGCCTGTCGTACGTGTTTACTAGGCCTGTTGCGAGTTAGCTCCCTAAGATTAGCCTCAATGTCAGGTGCTCTGGCACCGGGGATGCACTTAATTGTGGCTGGTTTGCTAAGCTTTATGTTTCGGGTGATGGAGTCCCGTATGACTAAGGTGTGGTGCCCGGTAGACTGGGGTGTAGGACTAACTAAAGAGCTAAATCTATTATGCGTCTCAACCGGTACACCGTAGCTTGTAGGCTGCTTAGGACTACTACAGGCTGGGCTAGTTAGCTCGCTACAGCTAACGCTAGCAGATGTGTCCGCAACATCTAAAGTTACGAGATTACTCTGCTCTAACTGGCGGACACGGCCCACTAGCAGAGCCAGCCTCTCCGTGAGTAAGGTGCAAGACGCGCAGGAAGCCATACTCACGGTGTTTTCTGTCACCAAGTGAAGTTCCTGCTGTCTTCCGAGAAGTCCTGGTCACGGTGTGCAGGAGTAGATTCCTTCTGACCGGCGACCGGCGACGCTTTTCTCCGCGCTAGCTTCGTTAGCTTAGCAGCTAGCTGCTAGCTAGCTGCGGGAGGGGTGGAGAGACAGAGATCGGGTGATTTGCAAGTTAAATAGTACTACTAAATATGTTGAGAAAGTAATAAAGAAAGCTGCAGAACAATTCAAAGCACACAAATAGAACGATACTTAGCTTTTTCGAAACAGCGAGCAGTCTGCGAGCAGTCACGCAATCAATTCATGGTACAAATATATACTATCATCATAATACAGTCATCACACAAGTTAATCGTCAGAGTATATACATTGAATTATTTACATTATTTACAATCCGGGGGGTGGGATGTGGAGGGGTTTGGGACGGGGGGGTTAGGTTGGGTTGCTATCAGCATATTTCAGTCAACAATTATATCATCTGAGAAATGGACATTGAAACAGTGTAGGTCTCACTTGGTAGGATATGTACAGCGAGCGGTGAACATAATGAGCTCAGAAAGCATAAGAACAAGTATATACATTTGATTATTTACATATGATTTTTTACAATCCGGGGAGGTGGGGTGTGTTAGGCTAGGGTTGTAGCTGCCTGGAGGTGTTCTTTTAGTGCGGTTTTGAAGGAGGATAGAGATGCACTTTCTTTTACACCTGTTGGGAGTGCATTCCATATTGATGTGGCACAGAAGGAGAATGAGTTAAGACCTTTGTTAGATCGGACTCTGGGTTTGACGTGGTTTGTGGAGCTCCCCCTGGTGTTGTGGTTATGGCGGTCATTTACGTTCTGGAAGTAGTTTGACATGTACTTCGGTATCAGGGAGGTGTAGCGAATTTTATAGACTAGGCTCAGTGCAAGTTGTTTTACTCTGTCCTCCACCCTGAGCCAGCCCACTTTGGAGAAGTGGGTAGGAGTGAGGTGTGATCTGGGGTGGAGGTCTAGAAGTAACCAAACTAGCTTGTTCTGGGATGTTTGGAGTCTTGATTTGAGGGGTTTGGAGGTGCTGGGGTACCAGGAGGTGCATGCGTAGTCGAAAAAGGATTGAATGAGAGTTCCCGCAAGAATTTTCATGGTGCTCTTGTTGACCAGAGAGGAGATTCTGTAGAGAAATCTTGTTCGTTGGTTGACCTTTTCGATTACCTTGGTTGCCATTTTATCACAGGAAAGATTAGCCTCTAGAATGGAACCTAGGTAGGTGACTTCATCTTTCCTGGTGATAACAATGTCACCCACTTTAATAGTGAAGTCACTGACTTTCTTAAGGTTGATTTAGGACCCAAATAGGATGGATTCCGTTTTATCCAAGTGTATGGATAGCTTGTTGTCAGCGAGCCTGGTGCAAATTCTACAGAGTTTGGCACTGGGGATTTTTTTCCACCTGTGATTTGTCCTTGCCGGATACCAGCAGGGCCGAGTAATCCGCAAATTCACAGTCGCAGGCCAATGACATGTCGTTTATGTATATTAGGAACAGTAAAGGCCCTAATATACTGCCTGGGGAACTCCACAGCTTACTGAGGGGGGGGGGGGGGGGTCAATGAAATTTGATTGTTTAAAGGGTTCTTAAAACCAGGTCCAGTCCAGATTTTGTCCATGTCAGGCTCAGCAACACACACCTTCATTTATGTACACTCAAATTAGGGAACACAACAACAGATTGCATATGATCTACAAACGTTTGTATAAACAAAATAACATTTTCAAAATAAGCATTTGAGAACTTCCCATCTATTTTGATGTTTTTTGGCATCAACCATGTAACTTTCTAAAGTTAAAAAATGCTGAATAAATGTTTTAAAGAAAGTAGTACGAAGTGAATATCTATTTTTGGCCTTAAAAATAAACCTTTTACCGAGTACTATAATGAAATAAAGTAATATACTCTCTTTGTTTATAATGTATATTTTCTGCTGGTTCTACTCTTTATTTTATGCTGCACTTTTTATTTTATTTGTATTTTTTTTAAATAATGTATATATTATATACAAATATAATATAATATAATATATCAGTTTATACTATATACTGTATATATAATATGTCAATATTACATATATGTTATATTTTTTATTGCTACTACGGTACATTTTTAGTTTACTTTATACCTGCATTATCCTTTCATCCTTTGCAACTGAGCTACTGTGTGGAACAATTTTCGTTGTGGATCAATAAAGTTTGTCTAAGTCTAAGTCTAAGTTTCCTACTAATGTGAACGATGCTTGTTTGCATTGGTAACAAATACACAGAACAGGCTATGATCCCCATCTGGAGTCGCTTCAACAACGTCATAAGTACGGTGGATTGGAAAGTATTAAAACACTGACATGTGCAGATGTAAAGTCATCATATATTTTGGTAAAGGCAAAAATATTGATGGTAGACAGTGGTATTAACTGTAATATAGAGCCTCAATTAACCTAAGTGAGAGCAAAATGGCTGATAATTATTGTGCCATGCTCATTAGAGTTGTTTTGACACTAAAAGCACTTAAATCACGATACCGCCATATGCACACACACGGATTCAAACGCACACATGCAGATGTTACAGTTTATCCCCGACATAATGAGGCAAGCACCGTACAGGTTGGGTGTCACTTGTTTCGATGCAAAACAACACTTCAAATGAGATTTTATAGGAAATTACCATGCTAACTATGGTAAACGCAGCCATTAATCTATTGACATATGTATGAATTGCTCAAGCAAAAACACGACATGTCATACCGAGTGATGGAAAGTAACGCTTGCACCAAATGTGTTGTTGTCTACGTCTTTAGCAGGTCTCAGGAAGCAAGCGATTTATTAGAGTTATGTCTTCATAAGTCAAGACTATTCATTTTGTCAAAATATTATCTATGAAACGGTCTAGTAGAAAATCAAGCCATTCGTATTGCGGACCCCCCATAAGTCTTGTCTAATAACTTCCAAGGAATAAAATCCTTGGGACGGCCATGAACGTTTGAGCTTCAATGCGGTAAAATACAATGTGCTGTAAAATATTAATGTATGTGGTAAAATTATGCTGGTAGTAATATTTTAGATTGCGGCTGTCTGTATAAGAGGCATATCTGTATTTATTTACAAGCAGGCCTAGTGGATGAGGGGCTTTGTTTGAAGCCATGTTTATGAATATCGACTAAGGCTCCAAGGTAAGTGGTCATAAATCTACCAGACGATCTTTGTAAAGTTCCCCTTGGAGGACATAACTTCAGGTCTAACTGCCGCCTTCCTTCACTTGACTTTTAAACATTTAGATGTCGCCCGCCTAACAGTTTCTAAATTATGAAGCGGCCCCTTTTGAGTGTTGTTGCTACGTTGTTTGAGTGGAATTAAAAGGTGTGTTAGGTGCTTCATCTGGACTGTTTATATGTTTGGGGATGGATATTACATTGTGCAGCTGCTATGTTGCAGATGTTGCTTAGGATGTACTTGGTAAACAAAGATTTCACATGTTTTATTCTTGCGAGTATCTATTTTTCAGCAAAGTCAAGTCCAAACTTTTCTGATCTCTTATATACAGATGGAAAGTTTAAACTACTTCAGACTGGAGTTGTTCCGATACCAATGCCAATACCAAAATGAATGTTGATACTAGGGTTGTACGATATACGATAGTATGTACGATAGTATGTATATATTATTTATATATATTTATTTATTTATATATGCACGCGTCTTCAAATTGGCCCGCGCTACGGCACGAGTTCAATAATCAATTTGGCCGGGAGCAGTGTAGTCATTTCATATACCAATAGACAGCGTTCTGATGGCTACTGTTTAGTCACCATATAGTGGCCAACGAAAGTAACTCAACCATAAATTGAACTCACAAAGAAATACAGCACCGCATTTACTTATATGACCCAATCCAAACAACCTTCCCTTGACATGGTGGAGAAAAAAAACAACAACCAGCACACAAACTTAACAAACATTATTTTAACATGTTCATATCTACACTTCTGTTAAAATGTAATAATCACCTATTATTCAGTTGTTTGGATGCTTTACATAAGTTTTGGGTGATACTACAAATTTGGGTATCGATCCAGGACCATGTAGTGACAGGCTCATACATTGGTCATAGTTAAAATTCCCGTCTCCAGGGATGTATTTCCTGAGTTTATAAAACAATAACAAGAATGACAAAATAACTTGTTATAATATAAACAATATTGATGTAATCATTGTAGTATCGCCTATATACGGCTGTTATAGTTGGTATCGTTAGTTGATACTTGTATAGATCCACCCACTTACATTCAGGAGTGTTAGCTTGCTGTTAGCAGCTAGATATTGTATCCTTCCACGGTGTGTAGTGAAGCATTTTTAGCTATTCCTCGCCCTGCAGGCATGATACTTGTAAGAAACTTACTTTATTTGTCGCCATGGAGACGAGGATTAGTGATTTAGAAGCAGCTAAAACACTGTGGACTGACGTTAGCAGCTCACTAGCTATGTTTTAAAGCACCACTTTCAGAGCAACGTTTACGTGTTTTTACTGTAGCTTCACCATTATCATTAGTTTGAAACCAAAAATATGTCCCTCTTTTTTCTCCACACTGTTTCCGCATGCAGGTGCTCTGTGCGTGTGTTGACTCGTGACATGCACCATCATGTTTATGGAAAAAAATACTGGTATTTTTCAAAGGCAGTGTAGTACCTTTTTTCTAATGCATTAGTACCGTGGTACTTTATTAGTACCGGTACACCATACGACCCTACTTCAGACAAACGCAGATATGTTCACGGTTTTGGTTTGGTGTGCATTGATGTTCTGTTTAACACACTAGATAGAATACCATACATGTACATGCCAATAATCCAGTCACCTGTCGTCAATTATGTCATTAATAGTAACAAAGCTGCCAATATTTGTATTTACAACGTGTATTATATTGTATTACAACATTATTGATCTATTATCACTATATTGATGAAAAGATGTGTTATGTTGTTTTTTTTCAAAATGCAAATGGCAGCCTGTGAATAGGTTTTTATGTGAACAGACATTTGTTAAAACTCCTCCCGAGAAAATGGGCATTTATTTAACAACGCTGAGGAGGGAAATATGCATTTTCAAAATTACCCATTTTCGTTCATCCTGCTTAACAGTTGTATTTTCCAACAACATTGAACGTGTCCAGACTGGTGAATCCGAGGTAAACAAAACGAAAACTAAGAACTTCAAGTGAGATGGTTTTAGATGTTGTTTAGGCTTGTTTTTAATTTTAATGAAGTGATTGTTTATTGATCTTCCTCCTCATCACGCTTTCGACATGTGGGCAAAGATGACCATATATTTTGGACTATAAGGCACACTTAAAATCCTCTAATTTTCTCAAAAGGCGATTTATAACCCGGTGCGCCTAATGTACGGCATAATTCTGGTTGTGCTTACGGACCTCAAAGCAATTTATTTGCTACATGGTGTAATGATAAGTGGGACCGGTAGATAGCAGTCAAACATAAGAGATACGTGTAAACTGCAAGATGACGCCAGTAAACAACACCAAAACTTTAGATGTTCCATTGAGAATATAGAACATTACTCACGGCACTCAAAAATCTGTCAAAATGTTTTTAGTACGAGTTCGATAAGCAATTAAGCCGTACTGCTTGATGGATTTTACTGTGCTTCAACATACGAGTATTATTATGGTGTGTGTATAAGGACCACATAATTGCACCTATTAGCTACGTGGGATGAGAATCAGCACCTCCAAGTCCGAGTCCATGGTTCTCGCCCGGAAAAGGGTGGAGTGCCATCTCCGGGTTGGGGAGGAGATCTTGCCCCAAGTGGAGGAGTTCAAGTACCTCGGAGTCTTGTTCACGAGTGAGGGAAGAGTGGATCGTGAGATCGACAGGCGGATCGGTGCGGCGTCTTCAGTAATGCGGACGCTGTATCGATCCGTTGTGGTGAAGAAGGAGCTGAGCCGGAAGGCAAAGCTCTCAATTTACCGGTCGATCTACGTTCCCATCCTCACCTATGGTCATGAGCTTTGGGTTATGACCGAAAGGACAAGATCACGGGTACAAGCGGCCGAAATGAGTTTCCTCCGCCGGGTGGCGGGCCTCTCCCTTAGAGATAGGGTGAGAAGCTCTGTCATCCGGGAGGAGCTCAAAGTAAAGCCGCTGCTCCTCCACATGGAGAGGAGCCAGATGAGGTGGTTCGGGCATCTGGTCAGGATGCCACCCGAGCGCCTCCCTAAGGAGGTGTTTAGGGCATGTCCGACCGGTAGGAGGCCACGAGGAAGACCCAGGACACGTTGGGAAGACTATGTCTCCCGGCTGGCCTGGGAACGCCTCGGGATCCCCCGGGAGGAGCTGGACGAAGTGGCTGAGGAGAGGGAAGTCTGGGCTTCCCTGCTTAGGCTGCTGCCCCCGCGACCCGACCTCGGATAAGCGGAAGAAGATGGATGGATGGATGGATAGCTACGTGCTGATGTGTATCTGGGATCTGCATAAGTCCTGAAAATGTGCGCGCGTCTGCCATTGTTTTACGTGTCGACACCGTAGTCGATAAGCTTCTTATTTTTCTCTACCTTCTTATGTGGCATTCATCCTCCGCTGTTACCATTTCTAACGTAAAGTTGTGTAAAGTTCTTACTTATGTCTGTCAGTTATCAAAGCGCTAAAAACTGTAGCGGGGTTACGTAATTAACCCACAAAAACTATAGTTATTAGAGGGTTCCGGGACACATTTCCAGCGTTGATGTTGCATTATTGAGCCACGGATGAGGATATGCTGCTCCGTTATTGAGATAAGTAAAGTCTGAATGTCATTAAAACAGTTAGTTCCATTTTATGACACCTCTTCCACATCCGTCCTTGCACGCTACACCGCTACAACAAAGATGACGGGGAGAAGACGCTGCCGAAAGTGAGCCACTTAGGTAAGACCGCCCACAAAACGGCGCATCCTGAAGAGACGCTCAGAAAGCGACTTGAAGATGATCTGTAAAACATAATCCATGCAACACTTTCACCAAATAACCACCATCACATGTTGTGTAGACCACAAGATAATGTTTTTGTCATGTCTGTGTGATCATGTTTTGTTTTAGTCATGTTCGGTTTTGTTTTTTGGACTTTTTGTGCACTTTTGTTTGTTTTGTCACCATAGCAACCATTAGTTTCACCTGGTTCACATCCTCATGTCACGCACCTGTCTCACGTTTTCACATTTTGCGTCACGCACCTGCTGTCACTAATCATGTCACTATTATTTAAGCTCCCAGTTGCCAGGCTGTCTTCCTGGCGACACCACCCTCTACATACCCTTGTTATTCATGCTTCATGCCATGCCACAGTAAGTGTTTATTAGTTTCACGTCCATAGTTTTGCCTTTGTCCTAGTTTTTGTTGCATGAGCCAAGTTTTTGTACTTCCGCCTTGTGCACACTTTTCATTTGTTCTTTTTGTTAGTGTAAAATTAAACATGTATCTACCTTCACGCCATGTCCAGTCCAGCTTTACTTGCATCTCGGGAAAACAACCACTCCAAAGTCCAAGTTTTGACATTTTTAAATTTAGAAAAATATCATAATATGACCCCTTTTAATGTGCCTTACAATCCGGTGCGCCTTTTGTATGAAAATAGACCTGAATAGACCCGCTCATCGGCAGTGCGCCTTATAAGACAGGTGGAGACAAACACCACTTCACAAATTACCGGCCCGTCTCCCTTCTGCCACAGTTGTCAAAAATTTGGGAAAAATTATTTGATAATAGACTTCGTGGCTTCATTGAAAAACACACATTATTATCTGATTGTCAATATGCGTTCCGACAAAATAGGTCAACTTCATTAGCTTTAAGTGATCTAATAGAGAACATTACTAATGGTATCGAGAAAAACAAATTTGTTTTAGGAATTTTTATTGACCTGCAAAAGGCTTTCGATACCATTGATCACCAGATTTTGGTAAACAAACTGGAAAACTATGGCATAAGGGGAGTGGCAGGGAAATGGCTGAAGAGCTACTTGAATGAGAGACAGCAGATTGTTCAGATCGACCAACATCAATCTACACTCATGAACATAACCTGTGGAGTCCCCCAGGGGTCGATACTGGGACCCACACTATTTATAATGTATATCAATGAAATATGTAAAGTATCAACACTGCTGAAGTTCATCCTCTTTGCTGACGACACAACCATTACATGTGCAGGTGACGACGTTAAGCAACTTCTGGCCTCTGTAACTGAGGAGATGATCAAGTTAAAAACTTGGTTTAATACCAACAAATTGTCTCTCAATTTAAAGAAGACCAAAATCATGCTCTTTAGCAATCGCAAAAGTGAAATACCCATCAGGATTGTTATCGATGATACACCAATAGAATATGTTCAACAAAATTCATTCTTAGGAGTGGTAATAGATGAAAATATATCATGGAAGCCTCATATAAATTACCTGAGGACAAAAGTTGCTAAATGTGTTGGAATGATGAGGAGACCATGTCATTTATTGAACACCAATGCTCTGCTTTTATTGTATCATTCATTTATTATGTCATATCTAAACTATTGTGTTGAAGTCTGGGGAAATTGTTATAAATCCCATCTACAGCCTTTAGTCACTCTGCAGAAAAAGGCCATTAGGATTGTGTCCAATGTTCACTACTTACATCATTCAAATCCACTATTCATGGAGTTAAAGCAACTTAAACTGCACGATGTGATCAATTTTAAAACTGCTCAAATTATGTTTAGGGCATCCCAAAACTCTCTACCATCCAATATACAAAACCTATTCCAGGATAGAGATGCTCATCATAGTTACAGTCTAAGAGGAAACAACAAATTATATTTGCCTAAATTTAGAACAACTTTAAAATCAATGTGCATTTCAGTGCGTGGAGTCAGTCTGTGGAACAACTTAGGGGACGAGTTAAAAACCTGTTCAAACATGATTACATTTAAAAGACTGTTTAAAAAAGAAGTACTGAAGAAGTACGAGGAGGAAAGAGAGTGATGCCCTAAGCACAGAGCGATGGGAGAGAGGTGTATGGTCAGAGAGTGTTTGGGCCTGTGTGTATGTGTGTGTGTGTGTGTGTGTGTGTGTGTGTGTGTGTTTTGTCTCGTCTTGTCTTGTTTTATAGTAACAGTGGTACTATTGTATTGTTAGTGTACAGGAGCTTTTCTTGTTTTTGTTTGTATAGTATTGTTCTTGTATTATATTGTTTATGTTAAATGTGGAATGAGTGAGAGGGGTTGGGATATTATAAGCATTTGCTTCATCCAACCCCTTTTCAAGCCTTGCATAAATGTCCCTGCCAAAATGTTTTAAAAAAAAAAGTGTGTGTTGTACTGTGCAGGTTTGAAATAAATAATTCAATCAATCAATCAATAATCCGGTGCACCCTATGGTCCGAAAAATACGCTACAATATTTGATATCCACATAAAACATCACGATCGGAAGACGAGAGCAAATATCCGGGAGTCTTCTGGAGAATTCGGAAGAGTTGTCAGGTCTGCAGGACCATACAATGCTACGGACGTATCTTTTATCTGACTGTTAAAAACAAAGTGATCTCGCCATGTATCCAACACAAATGCCTCCACAACTCCTGCTTCTCGTTCGCATGCGTATGATGGGAACAAGATTTTTGTTCTAAACCTTAATCGACATGTATGATCAAAATGATTCGGTAACATGTAGCTCAAATCACCTCAGGCCATCAAGGCCAGCTGGAAGAGTTAGTTCCATCTGATGAACCTTCCGTGCATGACTTATTCACGCTATCTTTTTCAGCCCCATCTCTGACATATGTATTTATTTTCCTTCAAGGCTGTGGACATCAGATCACAAGGGTGATTGCATTTGTAATGGCGCTACAGTTGGTTGACTTGGTGATGATGGATACACAGGTTTGTATCCTCCGGCGAGGATGCTCACATGGAAGCCAGGGAACCAGGATCATGAGAACAATTTAATCAGGTTCGATGGGTTCAGTCGAAGAGTTTCACAGATGAACTCTTGCCCTTCACTTTAAAAGTACAATCGCAATCAATTGTTCCGCCAAAGACCAATGCAGCAATGACTGATTCACTCATAACACAGCATGATTTAAATAATTTGATTGGAAAACATAAGGTGAGGCGGTACATTCATGTTGTACTTGTGCAAACACTCGCAGCAACATGGAAAACAGCATTATTGTTTCAATAATTCCCAAAGTTATTATGGTTTTAGTATTAAAGCTCATGTCAAACTCAAGGCCCGTCACATCATTTAATGCGGTCCGTCACCTCATTCAAACTAGCCCGCCATGTCATTCAATGGCCCGCTATGTCATTCATTGTGGTCTGTCACATCATGTAATGTAGTCCGTCACGTCGTTTAATGTGGTCTGTCACATCACTTATTGTGGTCTGTCACATCATGAAATGTGGTCCATCACGCCATTTAATCTGTCACATCATGTAATGTGGTCCGTCACGTCGTTTAATGTGGTCTGTCACATCATTTATTGTGGTCTGTCACATCATGTAACGTGGTCCATCACGTCATTTAATGTGGTCCGTCACGTCATTTAATGTAGTCCATCACGTCATTTAATGTGGTCCGTCACGTCATTTAATCTGTCACATCATGTAATGTGGTCCGTCACGTCGTTTAATGTGGTCTGTCACATCATGAAATGTGGTCCATCACGACATTTAATCTGTCACATCATGTAATGTGGTCCGTCACGTCGTTTAATGTGGTCTGTCACATCATTTATTGTGGTCTGTCACATCATGTAACGTGGTCCATCACGTCATTTAATGTGGTCCGTCACATCATTTAATGTGGTCTGTGACGTCATTTAATGTGGTCCGTCACGTCATTTAATGTGGTCCGTCACGTCATTTAATGTGGTCTGTGACGTCATTTAATGTGGTCCGTCACGTCATTTAATGTGGTCCGTCACGTCATTCAATGTGGTCTGTGACGTCATTTAATGTGGTCCGTCACGTCATTCAATGTGGTTCTGTGACGTCATTTAATGTGGTCCGTCACGTCATTTAATGTGGTCCGTCACGTCATTCAATGTGGTCTGTGACGTCATTTAATGTGGTCCGTCACGTCATTCAATGTGGTCTGTCACATCATTCAACGTGGTCCGTTACGTCATTCAATGTGGCCTGCCATGTCATTCATTGTGGTCCGTCACGTCATTTAATGTGGTCCGTCACAATATTTAACGTGGTCCGTCACAATATTTAATGTGGTCCGTCACATCATTTAATGTGGTCCATCACGTCATTTAATGTGGTCTGTGACGTCATTTAATGTGGTCTGTGACGTCATTTAATGTGGTCCGTCACGTCATTTAATGTGGTCCGTCACGTCATTCAATGTGGTCTGTCAGATCATTTAATGTGGTCTGTCACATCATTCAATGTGGTCCGTTACGTCATTCAATGTGGCCTGCCATGTCATTCATTGTGGTCCGTCACGTCATTCAATGTGGTCCGTCACAATATTTAATGTGGTCCGTCACATCATTTAATGTGGTTCGTCACGTCATTTAACGTGGTTTGTCACGTCATTCAATGTGGTCTGTCACATCAATAATGTGGACAGTCACATCATTTAATCTGGTCCATGACGTTTTTTAAAGTGGTCTGTCACGTCACTTATTGCTGCCCGCCATGTCATGCAATGTGGTCGACTAAATCATTTGATGTGATACGTTACGTCTTTCAAAGTGGCTCGCCATGTCATTCATTGTGGTCCGTCACGTCATTTAACATGGTCTGTCAAATCATTCAACATGGACCATCACGTCATTTATTGTGGCCCGCCATGTCATATAATTTGGTCTGCCACTTCATTTAACGTGGTCTGTCACATGACTTAATGTGGTCCATCACGTCATTTAATGTAGTCCATCACGTCATTTAATGTGGTCTGTGACGTCATTTAACGTGGTCCGTGACGTCATTTAATGTGGTCCGTCACGTCATTCAATGTGGTCTGTCACATCATTTAACGTGGTCTGTCACATTATTCAATGTGGTCCGTTACGTCATTCAATGTGGCCTGCCATGTCATTCATTGTGGTCCGTCACGTCATTTAATGTGGTCCGTCACAATATTTAACGTGGTCCGTCACATCATTTAATGTGGTTCGTCACGTCATTTAATGTGGTTTGTCACGTCATTCAATGTGGTCTGTCACATCAATAATGTGGACAGTCACATCAATTAATCTGGTCCATGACGTTTTTTAAAGTGGTCTGTCACGTCACTTATTGCTGCCCGCCATGTCATGCAATGTGGTCGACTAAATCATTTGATGTGATACGTTACGTCTTTCAAAGTGGCTCGCCATGTCATTCATTGTGGTCCGTCACGTCATTTAACATGGTCTGTCAAATCATTCAACATGGACCATCACGTCATTTATTGTGGCCCGCCATGTCATATAATTTGGTCTGCCACTTCATTTAACGTGGTCTGTCACATGACTTAATGTGGTCCATCACGTCATTTAATGTGGTCCATCACGTCATTTAATGTGGTCTGTGACGTCATTTAATGTGGTCCGTCACGTCATTTAATGTGGTCCGTCACGTCATTCAATGTGGTCTGTCACATCATTTAATGTGGTCTGTCACATCATTCAATGTGGTCCGTTACGTCATTCAATGTGGCCTGCCATGTCATTCATTGTGGTCCGTCACGTCATTTAATGTGGTCCGTCACAATATTTAATGTGGTCCGTCACATCATTCAAACTAGCCCGCCATGTCATTCAATGGCCCGCTATGTCATTCATTGTGGTCTGTCACATCATGTAATGTAGTCCGTCACGTCGTTTAATGTGGTCTGTCACATCATTTATTGTGGTCTGTCACATCATTCAATGTGGTCCATCACGCCATTTAATCTGTCACATCATGTAATGTAGTCCATCACGTCGTTTAATGTGGTCTGTCACATCATTTATTGTGGTCTGTCACATCATGTAACGTGGTCCATCACGTCATTTAATGTGGTCCGTCACGTCATTTAATGTAGTCCATCACGTCATTTAATGTGGTCTGTGACGTCATTTAATGTGGTCCGTCACGTCATTTAATGTGGTCTGTCACATCATTCAATGTGGTCCGTTACGTCATTTAATGTGGCCTGCCATGTCATTCATTGTGGTCCGTCACGTCATTCAATGTGGTCCGTCACAATATTTAATGTGGTCCGTCACATCATTTAATGTGGTTCGTCACGTCATTTAATGTGGTTTGTCACGTCATTCAATGTGGTCTGTCACATCAATAATGTGGACAGTCACATCATTTAATCTGGTCCATGACGTTTTTTAAAGTGGTCTGTCACGTCACTTATTGCTGCCCGCCATGTCATGCAATGTGGTCGACTAAATCATTTGATGTGATACGTTACGTCTTTCAAAGTGGCTCGCCATGTCATTCATTGTGGTCCGTCACGTCATTTAACATGGTCTGTCAAATCATTCAACATGGACCATCACGTCATTTATTGTGGCCCGCCATGTCATATAATTTGGTCTGCCACTTCATTTAATGTGGTCTGTCACATGACTTAATGTGGTCCATCACGTCATTTAATGTGGTCCATCACGTCATTTAATGTGGTCTGTGACGTCATTTAATGTGGTCCGTCACGTCATTTAATGTGGTCCGTCACGTCATTCAATGTGGTCTGTCACATCATTTAATGTGGTCTGTCACATCATTCAATGTGGTCCGTTACGTCATTCAATGTGGCCTGCCATGTCATTCATCGTGGTCCGTCACGTCATTTAATGTGGTCCGTCACAATATTTAATGTGGTCCGTCACATCATTTAATGTGGTTCGTCACGTCATTTAATGTGGTTTGTCACGTCATTCAATGTGGTCTGTCACATCAATAATGTGGACAGTCACATCATTTAATCTGGTCCATGACGTTTTTTAAAGTGGTCTGTCACGTCACTTATTGCTGCCCGCCATGTCATGCAATGTGGTCGACTAAATCATTTGATGTGATACGTTACGTCTTTCAAAGTGGCTCGCCATGTCATTCATTGTGGTCCGTCACGTCATTTAACATGGTCTGTCAAATCATTCAACATGGACCATCACGTCATTTATTGTGGCCCGCCATGTCATATAATTTGGTCTGCCACTTCATTTAACGTGGTCTGTCACATGACTTAATGTGGTCCATCACGTCATTTAACGTGGTCTGTCAAATCATTCAACATGGACCATCACGTCATTTATTGTGGCCCGCCATGTCATATAATTTGGTCTGCCACTTCATTTAATGTGGTCTGTCACATGACTTAATGTGGTCCATCACGTCATTTAATGTGGTCTGTGACGTCATTTAATGTGGTCCGTCACGTCATTTAATGTGGTCCGTCACGTCATTCAAAGTGGTCTGTCACATCATTTAATGTGGTCTGTCACATCATTCAATGTGGTCCGCTACATCATTCAATGTGGTCCGTTACGTCATTCAATGTGGCCTGCCATGTCATTCATTGTGGTCCGTCACGTCATTTAATGTGGTCCGTCACAATATTTAATGTGGTCCGTCACATCATTTAATGTGGTTTGTCACGTCATTCAATGTGGTCTGTCACATCAATAATGTGGACAGTCACATCATTTAATCTGGTCCATGACGTTTTTTAAAGTGGTCTGTCACGTCACTTATTGCTGCCCGCCATGTCATGCAATGTGGTCGACTAAATCATTTGATGTGATACGTTACGTCTTTCAAAGTGGCTCGCCATGTCATTCATTGTGGTCCGTCACGTCATTTAACATGGTCTGTCAAATCATTCAACATGGACCATCATGTCATTTATTGTGGCCCCGCCATGTCATATAATTTGGTCTGCCACTTCATTTAACGTGGTCTGTCACATGACTTAATGTGGTCCATCAAGTCATTTAATGTGGTCTGTCACGTCATTTAATGTGGTCTGTGACGTTATTTAACGTGGTCCGTCACGTCATTTAATGTGGTCCGTCACGTCATTCAATGTGGTCTGTCACATCATTTAATGTGGTCTGTCACATCATTCAATGTGGTCCGTTACGTCATTCAACGTGGCCTGCCATGTCATTCATTGTGGTCCGTCACGTCATTTAATGTGGTCCGTCACAATATTTAATGTGGTCCGTCACAATATTCAATGTGGTCCGTCACATCATTTAATGTGGTTTGTCACGTCATTCAATGTGGTCTGTCACATCAATAATGTGGACGGTCACATCATTTAATCTGGTCCATGACGTTTTTTAAAGTGGTCTGTCACGTCACTTATTGCTGCCCGCCATGTCATGCAATGTGGTCGACTAAATCATTTGATGTGATACGTTACGTCTTTCAAAGTGGCTCGCCATGTCATTCATTGTGGTCCGTCACGTCATTTAACATGGTCTGTCAAATCATTCAACATGGACCATCATGTCATTTATTGTGGCCCCGCCATGTCATATAATTTGGTCTGCCACTTCATTTAACGTGGTCTGTCACATGACTTAATGTGGTCCATCAAGTCATTTAATGTGGTCTGTCACGTCATTTAATGTGGTCTGTGACGTCATTTAATGTGGTCCGTCACGTCATTTAATGTGGTCCGTCACGTCATTCAATGTGGTCTGTCACATCATTTAATGTGGTCTGTCACATCATTCAATGTGGTCCGTTACGTCATTCAATGTGGCCTGCCATGTCATTCATTGTGGTCCGTCACGTCATTTAATGTGGTCCGTCACAATATTCAATGTGGTCCGTCACATCATTTAATGTGGTTCGTCACGTCATTCAATGTGGTCTGTCACATCATTTAATGTGGTCTGTCACATCAATAATGTGGACAGTCACATCATTTAATCTGGTCCATGACGTTTTTTAAAGTGGTCTGTCACGTCACTTATTGCTGCCCGCCATGTCATGCAATGTGGTCGACTAAATCATTTGATGTGATACGTTACGTCTTTCAAAGTGGCTCGCCATGTCATTCATTGTGGTCCGTCACGTCATTTAACATGGTCTGTCAAATCATTCAACATGGACCATCATGTCATTTATTGTGGCCCCGCCATGTCATATAATTTGGTCTGCCACTTCATTTAACGTGGTCTGTCACATGACTTAATGTGGTCCATCAAGTCATTTAATGTGGTCTGTCACGTCATTTAACGTGGTCTGTGACGTCATTTAATGTGGTCCGTCACGTCATTTAATGTGGTCCGTCACGTCATTCAATGTGGTCTGTCACATCATTTAATGTGGTCTGTCACATCATTCAATGTGGTCCGTTACGTCATTTAATGTGGCCTGCCATGTCATTCATTGTGGTCCGTCACGTCATTTAATGTGGTCCGTCACAATATTCAATGTGGTCCGTCACATCATTTAATGTGGTTCGTCACGTCATTCAATGTGGTCTGTCACATCATTTAATGTGGTCTGTCACATCAATAATGTGGACAGTCACATCATTTAATCTGGTCCATGACGTTTTTTAAAGTGGTCTGTCACGTCACTTATTGCTGCCCGCCATGTCATGCAATGTGGTCGACTAAATCATTTGATGTGATACGTTACGTCTTTCAAAGTGGCTCGCCATGTCATTCATTGTGGTCCGTCACGTCATTTAACATGGTCTGTCAAATCATTCAACATGGACCATCATGTCATTTATTGTGGCCCCGCCATGTCATATAATTTGGTCTGCCACTTCATTTAACGTGGTCTGTCACATGACTTAATGTGGTCCATCAAGTCATTTAATGTGGTCCATCACGTCATTTAATGTGGTCTGTGACGTCATTTAATGTGGTCCGTCACGTCATTTAATGTGGTCCGTCACGTTATTCAATGTGGTCTGTCACATCATTTAATGTGGTCTGTCACATCATTCAATGTGGTCCGTTACGTCATTTAATGTGGCCTGCCATGTCATTCATTGTGGTCCGTCACGTCATTTAATGTGGTCCGTCACAATATTTAATGTGGTCCGTCACATCATTTAATGTGGTTCGTCACGTCATTTAATGTGGTCTGTCACGTCATTTAATGTGGTCCGTCACAATATTTAATGTGGTTCGTCACAATATTTAATGTGGTCCGTCACATCATTTAATGTAGTCCATCACGTCATTTAATGTGGTCTGTGACGTCATTTAAAGTGGTCCGTCACGTCATTTAATGTGGTCCGTCACGTCATTCAATGTAGTCCATCACGTCATTTAATGTGGTCTGTCACATCATTCAATGTGGTCCGTTACGTCATTCAATGTGGCCTGCCATGTCATTCATTGTGGTCCGTCACGTCATTTAATGTGGTTCGTCACGTCATTTAAAGTGGTTTGTCACGTCATTCAATGTGGTCTGTCACATCAATAATGTGGACAGTCACATCATTTAATCTGGTCCATGACGTTTTTTAAAGTGGTCTGTCACGTCACTTATTGCTGCCCGCCATGTCATGCAATGTGGTCGACTAAATCATTTGATGTGATACGTCACGTCTTTCAAAGTGGCTCGCCATGTCATTCATTGTGGTCCGTCACGTCATTTAACATGGTCTGTCAAATCATTCAACATGGACCATCACGTCATTTATTGTGGCCCGCCATGTCATATAATTTGGTCTGCCACTTCATTTAATGTGGTCTGTCACATGACTTAATGTGGTCCATCACGTCATTTAATGTAGTCCATCACGTCATTTAATGTGGTCTGTGACGTCATTTAATGTGGTTCGTCACGTCATTTAATGTGGTCCGTCACGTCATTCAATGTGGTCTGTCACATCATTTAATGTGGTCTGTCACATCATTCAATGTGGTCCGTTACGTCATTTAATGTGGCCTGCCATGTCATTCATTGTGGTCCGTCACGTCATTTAATGTGGTCCGTCACAATATTTAACGTGGTCCGTCACATCATTCAAACTAGCCCGCCATGTCATTCAATGGCCCGCTATGTCATTCATTGTGGTCTGTCACATCATGTAATGTAGTCCGTCACGTCGTTTAATGTGGTCTGTCACATCATTTATTGTGGTCTGTCACATCATGTAACGTGGTCCATCACGTCATTTAATGTGGTCCGTCACATCATTTAATGTGGTCCGTCACGTCATTCAATGTGGTCTGTGACGTCATTTAATGTGGTCCGTCACGTCATTCAATGTGGTCTGTCACGTCATTTAATGTGGTCCGTCACGTCATTTAATGTGGTCCGTCACGTCATTCAATGTGGTCTGTGACGTCATTTAATGTGGTCCGTCACGTCATTCAATGTGGTCTGTCACGTCATTTAATGTGGTCTGTCACATCATTCAATGTGGTCCGTTACGTCATTCAATGTGGCCTGCCATGTCATTCATTGTGGTCCGTCACGTCATTTAATGTGGTCCGTCACAATATTTAATGTGGTCCGTCACATCATTTAATGTGGTTCGTCACGTCATTTAATGTGGTTTGTCACGTCATTCAATGTGGTCTGTCACATCAATAATGTGGACAGTCACATCATTTAATCTGCTCCATGACGTTTTTTAAAGTGGTCTGTCACGTCACTTATTGCTGCCCGCCATGTCATGCAATGTGGTCGACTAAATCATTTGATGTGATACTTTACGTCTTTCAAAGTGGCTCGCCATGTCATTCATTGTGGTCCGTCACGTCATTTAACATGGTCTGTCAAATCATTCAACATGGACCATCACGTCATTTATTGTGGCCCGCCATGTCATATAATTTGGTCTGCCACTTCATTTAATGTGGTCTGTCACATGACTTAATGTGGTCCATCACGTCATTTAATGTGGTCCATCACGTCATTTAATGTGGTCTGTGACGTCATTTAATGTGGTCCGTCACGTCATTTAATGTGGTCCGTCACGTCATTCAATGTGGTCAGTCACATCATTTAACGTGGTCTGTCACATCATTCAATGTGGTCCGTTACGTCATTCAATGTGGCCTGCCATGTCATTCATTGTGGTCCGTCACGTCATTTAATGTGGTCCGTCACAATATTTAATGCGGTCCGTCACCTCATTCAAACTAGCCCGCCATGTCATTCAATGGCCCGCTATGTCATTCATTGTGGTCTGTCACATCATGTAATGTAGTCCGTCACGTCGTTTAACGTGGTCTGTCACATCACTTATTGTGGTCTGTCACATCATGAAATGTGGTCCATCACGCCATTTAATCTGTCACATCATGTAATGTGGTCCGTCACGTCGTTTAATGTGGTCTGTCACATCATTTATTGTGGTCTGTCACATCATGTAACGTGGTCCATCACGTCATTTAATGTGGTCCGTCACGTCATTTAATGTGGTCCATCACGTCATTTAACGTGGTCTGTGACGTCATTTAATGTGGTCCGTCACGTCATTTAATGTGGTCCGTCACGTCATTCAATGTGGTCTGTCACATCATTTAATGTGGTCTGTCACATCATTCAATGTGGTCGGTTACGTCATTCAATGTGGCCTGCCATGTCATTCATTGTGGTCCGTCACATCATTTTTATGTGGTTCGTCACGTCATTCAATGTGGTTTGTCACGTCATTCAATGTGGTCTGTCACATCAATAATGTGGACAGTCACATCATTTAATCTGGTCCATGACGTTTTTTAAAGTGGTCTGTCACGTCACTTATTGCTGCCCGCCATGTCATGCAATGTGGTCGACTAAATCATTTGATGTGATACGTCACGTCTTTCAAAGTGGCTCGCCATGTCATTCATTGTGGTCCGTCACGTCATTTAACATGGTCTGTCAAATCATTCAACATGGACCATCACGTCATTTATTGTGGCCCGCCATGTCATAAAATTTGGTCTGCCACTTCATTTAAAGTGGTCTGTCACATGACTTAATGTGGTCCATCACGTCATTTAATGTAGTCCATCACGTCATTTAATGTGGTCTGTGACGTCATTTAATGTGGTCCGTCACGTCATTCAATGTGGTCTGTCACATCATTTAATGTGGTCTGTCACATCATTCAATGTGGTCCGTTACGTCATTCAAAGTGGCCTGCCATGTCATTCATTGTGGTCCGTCACGTCATTTAATGTGGTCCGTCACAATATTTAATGTGGTCCGTCACATCATTTAATGTGGTTCGTCACGTCATTTAATGTGGTTCGTCACGTCATTTAATGTGGTTTGTCACGTCATTCAATGTGGTCTGTCACATCAATAATGTGGACAGTCACATCATTTAATCTGCTCCATGACGTTTTTTAAAGTGGTCTGTCACGTCACTTATTGCTGCCCGCCATGTCATGCAATGTGGTCGACTAAATCATTTGATGTGATACGTTACGTCTTTCAAAGTGGCTCGCCATGTCATTCATTGTGGTCCGTCACGTCATTTAACATGGTCTGTCAAATCATTCAACATGGACCATCACGTCATTTATTGTGGCCCGCCATGTCATATAATTTGGTCTGCTACTTCATTTAACGTGGTCTGTCACATGACTTAATGTGGTCCATCACGTCATTTAATGTAGTCCATCACGTCATTTAATGTGGTCTGTGACGTCATTTAATGTGGTCCGTCACGTCATTTAATGTGGTCCGTCACGTCATTCAATGTGGTCTGTCACATCATTTAATGTGGTCTGTCACATCATTCAATGTGGTCCGTTACGTCATTCAAAGTGGCCTGCCATGTCATTCATTGTGGTCCGTCACGTCATTCAATGTGGTCCGTCACATCATTTAATGTGGTCCGTCACGTCATTTAACGTGGTTTGTCACGTCATTCAATGTGGTCTGTCACATCAATAATGTGGACAGTCACATCATTTAATCTGGTCCATGACGTTTTTTAAAGTGGTCTGTCACGTCACTTATTGCTGCCCGCCATGTCATGCAATGTGGTCGACTAAATCATTTGATGTGATACGTTACGTCTTTCAAAGTGGCTCGCCATGTCATTCATTGTGGTCCGTCACGTCATTTAACATGGTCTGTCAAATCATTCAACATGGACCATCACGTCATTTATTGTGGCCCGCCATGTCATATAATTTGGTCTGCCACTTCATTTAACGTGGTCTGTCACATGACTTAATGTGGTCCATCAAGTCATTTAATGTGGTCTGTCACATCATTTCATGTGTTCCGCCACATCATTTAATGTGGCCCGTCACATCATTCAATGTGGCCCACCATGTCATTTAACGTGTCATGTGTGCCATGTCAATAAATTGGCCCTCTGAGGGTGGCCATAATTGCAATGTGGCCCTCGATGAAATCGAGTTTGACGCCCCTGCATTACGGCACGGTTCTTTGCACATTAGGTACTACATTTGCAAAGGTGGGCTTTGGATCTAAACTTTCGATCTTGGCTGATTGTGAACAGAACCGTGTTTTGGAGACAGTGTATTTCAAATCTTCAATGTTGAAGTATGTTCCTGTCTAAACAATTGAACATTTATTTTGAAAACAGACGACTTGCCAATGGAACTCATCCATAGGCAAGTCATCTGTTTTCAAAATAAATGCTGGTCACAGTAAATGTGACATACTCTGTCACATTTACTGTGACCAGCGCAGATACATTGCTATCATAATTCTAAAACCAAATATAAGCCAAATATAATACTGCCGTGCGATTCCTGCAGCTGTGTCAATGGAGTGTGCTTTGACTAACATGTACACACATGAAAAAAACTCCTGTTTTTATTTGACAGCTCTCATATAAATGCACCCTTAATATTTCTCTCTGTTCTACTATTGTTTGTCCAGTGTGTCTCGAACATCCTGTAGACCAGCGTGTCACAGTCGTTTTCACTGAGGGCCACATCGCAATTACGTTTGGCCCCAAAGGGCCGCTTCTAACAGTGAATGCTATTTTTACACAACGTTTGAATGCATTTTGTTAGTAGATTTTAAAAAAAAACTAACATGTAAAAAAAAATGATAAGCTGCAATAATTTAGTGTATATTACTATAAATGGAAAAACGGCACTGCTGTTTTTATGGTAAAAAAAAAAAAAGGCAGCTCAGTTGCCAGACGTTTACTGTAAAATGTCCTTTTTTTTTGTTTTTTACTATAAATAAAAAAAACTGCAATTTTACACCTGAGCTGCCAGTTAGTCTGAATATTTTTCTGTGTATTACTGTAAATGCCAAAACGACACCACAGTTTATTTTCTGTAAAAAAAAAAAATACAGTTTTTTTCATTAAGAGAAAAATGCTGTAAAAAAACAGTAAATTTCACAATTTTACCATGATATCTATTACTACTTTTACATTGCACAATTTGATGGATAACTTGCTTTGGAATCATTATTAGTATTTCTTTCTATTAGAAAAATGGTTTGAATGTTTGATAATATATTTTTGCACAATTAGACAATATTTAAGTTAACATAAAGATAAAGTTAAAGTTAAAGTACCACTGATAGTCACACACACACTGGGTGTGGTGAAATTACTCTCTGCGTTTGACCCATCCCCTTGTTCCACCCCCTGGGAGGTGAGCGGAGCAGTGAGCAGCAGCGGTGGCCACACTCGGGAATCATTTTGGTGATTTAACACCCAATTCCAACCCTTGATGCTGAGTGCCAAGCAGGGAGATAATGGGTCCCATGTTTTCAGTCTTTGGTATGACCCGGCTGGGGTTTGAACTCACGACCTACCGATCTCAAGGCGGACACTCTAACCAAAAGGCCACTGAGCAGGTCTAAATTAAAATAAATTGTGATAACATGGAGTACATATATTTTTCTCTACCAAAGTAGAAAGAAAGAGTACATTTAGTAAGAAAAATTACAGTACTTTATTAATACATATAATTTCCAGGCTTTCAAGGGCCAAATAAAATGAAGTGACAGGCCACATCTGTCCCCTGGGCCTTGAGTTTGTCACCTGTTTGTCACATTAGCCATCTGTTAAACAAATTATCCAAATATGTTGGCCTGTTCTTTCACCTTCGTCATTATCTTCCTCTTTATGCTCTACTCACACTATATAAAACTCTCTTTGAACCACATCTGAACTACTGTAATGTCATCTGGTGTAACACCTTCCCTACCTACCTCCACAAATTAGAATCTATGCAAAAGAAAATTATACGGGCCCTGTCATGGTCCAAGTTTAATGCCCCCACTCGACATCTATTCCATAATTATCATCTCTTAAGACTGACAGAGTTCAATATTTATCAAAATGCTTGTTTAACCTATCAAGTCATTTACAGGCTGAATTTAAGGCTCTGTAGCTTGGTTCCTATCTACCATCCACAGCATGCCCACAACACTCGTAACTTAGATTTGATATCAGGGAAACATCGTTTACTGGATTGTACCGCTCCAAGTGTTGTATGCAGGGGACCAAAGATTTGGAACCGGCTTAATGAGAACCTCAAGATGCTGTATCCATTCTCCAACTTCAAAAATAAACTAAAAACTTATCTATTAACCACCTATATTTAATGCCTCATGTAGGGTAGACTACTGTTGGGTTTTGCATGGTTGAATGAATGTATGTATGTATGTGTATGCTTGCTTTAGTACTATTATCTTGTGTTAATCATATAGCGTTGTTTATTGTTGTTGTACTTGCTACCATGTTCCATCATTCCATGTATATTCCATCATTTCATGTATATTCTATCCTCTGGACCCCCTGTCAAAAGCTTCTTCTAGCTTATTTGGGGGACCCTTTCACGTACCAACATCTTTAAATGATGATATTTTACTACTATTGTATTTGTTATATGGTATTGTGAATAAACTGAATAAACTAAACTAAAAAACTAAACTAAACTAAACTAAACCTGTGCTGTAGACTAAACCTAAACGCTGTTATGCTCATGTAGGCGTCAGCTATCTGTCTTGTGCTATCCGGTCCCTGACACTGACTGACACTGGGTATCAGTTCACACCCAATGCACACAGAGAAAAGTGCTAAACGAAGACTTTGACATGCCACGGTCCTCTTAAAGAGATTTTACACTGAAGAACTGTATGCATGTGTTGCAGTTGTAATAGTGTGCTCGGAAGGTGTGATGCAATTAATCGAAGAAGAGATTACACCATTCCTCGATTGCAACCCGACCCACTGACGGAATGTGAACAAAGTTAGTTTACCCGAACCAGCCAAGATAAAACATAACCTGCATGACTTCGGCTGTGTTTACGTTCGCGAGACCGTTCATGTCGACATTATTGGAATTCTCAACAAGAACCAAAAATGGAGGCATTTACAGTAATTTCCTTTACGTGGCAGTGGTATGTATCGGGTAAACAGGGCGCCCCAAAAAAGACAATGTTTGTCAATTTAATCGGGGTAATTTAGTCTAATGCCATTCAGTATCTACCTGGTGTCATTTTTAGTGTAGTGTAGGGTTGTCTCCATACCAATATTTTGGTACCGGTACCAAAATGTACTTTGATACTTTTCGATACATTTCAATGCTTTTCTAAATAAAGGGGGACCACAAAAAAATGCATTATTGGCTTTTTAAATCTTAGGGTACATTAAACATATGTTTCTTATTGCAATCCAAGAACAATTTTGTCCTTAAATAAAATAGTGAACATACAAGCAAACAAAGGCTCCTAATTAGTCTGCTGATGTATGCAGTAACATATTGTGTCATTTATCATTCTATTATTTTGTCAACATTATAAAGGACACGCTGTAAACATTTATTATTAATCTACATGTTAATTTACTGTTAATATCTGCTTATTTTCTGTTCCAACATGTTCTATCTACACTTCTGTTAAAATGTAATAATCACTTATTATTCTATTGTTTGGATACATTACATTACTTTTGGATGATACTACACATTTGGGTATCGATCCGATACCAAGTAGTTACAGGATCATACATGACCAATGTATGATCCTGTCACTACTTGTAAGTTCTCACATGTCCAGGGACCTATTTCCTGAGTTTCTAAACATAATATGATTTTTTTTTTTTTTTAAAGAAAAAAGACTTTCTGACGATAAAAAATATCGATGTAATCATAGTAGTATCGACTAGATACACTCTTGTACTTGGTATCATTACAGTGGATGTCAGGTGTAGATCCACCCATGGCATTTGTTTACATTGTGACGCCGGTGAGCTGTTGTATCCTCCTACGGTGTGTAGTGAATCATGTTTAGCTATTCCTCGTCCTGCAGGGATGATACTTGTAAGAAACATACTTTATTTGTCGCCATGGAGGTGAGGATTAGTGATTTAGAAGTAGCTAAAACACTACTGATTGCGGCTGGACATTAGCCGCTAGCTAGCTAGCCATGTCTTCGAAGCACCTCTTCCTGAGGGCATTTCAGTGTTATAACTTTACCTTTATTGTTAGTTGTCAGACCAAAATGCATCCATTCTCCCTTTTCTGTCTACACACTGTGTCTGCTTGCAAGTACTCCGTGATTTTGCGCTGCCGAACATGCTCCTCTGCTCGTAAAACCAGCAATGTCATAACGTGACGACTCAGCGCTGTCATGACTGTAAAGAAAAAATATGGCAAACCGGTACTTTTCAGTATAGTACCGTTTTTGATTCATTAGTACCGCGATACTATACTAGTACCGGTATACCGTACAACCCTAGTGAAGTGGTTCACATTGTTGACTATCACGCTGGGACAAGTCCACTGTTATTGACGTGGTGATTAGTTCAGCTTTAATCCTAAATCATCGACTGATGATTGGAGATGTACACCAAGAACCAGTAGGTTTTGGGTCGGTAGTAGAGGACCACTAAGATTATGGACGAATTACACAGCTATAATTTTTATCCAACCATTGCGTAGTTATGCCACGTCACCAGCAGGTGATGTAACGCCTGTTTTATGTCAGCGTTTACACTGACATACATACAAATTAAAGATACATAAGCTGAAATAAGTTGATAGTTTTAAAGCATATGATGAAATAAAAACAAGAGTCCAAGTCTGTGTTTCTTTATTGTTATTTAGACAATAATTATACACATCTGCGGGCTCATTTATCAGAGGTGGGACCAAGTCATTGTTTTGCAAGTCACAAGTAAGTCTCAAGTCTTTGCCCTCAAGTCCGAGTCAAGTCCCGAGTCAAGACAGGCAAGCCCCGAGTCAAGTCCAAAGTCAAGACTGGAAAGTCTCAAGTCAAGTCCTAAGTCCTGCATTTTGAGTTTCGAGTCCTTTCAAGTCCTTTTAACCACAGACTAATATATTAACACAGATTGTGTATGCTTTTCAAACGCTGTATTTATTTATGAAAACAAGTGCATTTTAAATTGCAGGAAAGAAAATTGTGCTGACATTGCACTTTATAATAGCACTATTAACCAGTCATTTTAAACATTAACTCATTCCTTTACAGAACAAACACATTGAAAAATAAAGTGCAAATGTACTTATTTGTACAAAAGTGTTAACATTGAAAAAACATGACATATACGTGAACATAACAAAACCGGTGGTTGGGGACCACTGAGGTAAACAACCAACAGTATGTCAGAAAGCTAGCTAAAACGGTACACATATTCATAATATAGTATACATTTTAACTGACCTTTATTTTACTATTTTTGTCTTTTTTTAGGTGGCTAAAATACGCGATGCTGCTGACCGCCGTCTAACGTTACGTGTGATATATTGACTAACGTAACCCTGCTTAAAAAAAAATCACTGAACAAAAAGTATGAATAAGGTAGTGAACTGCAACAGATTCCCGTGTTTGCAATAACGTTATAACGTTAGCAGTGAGTTTACAGCCTCACTGATTTAACTACACAGCAAATAAAAGTCACGTTACTTAGCCAATAAACGTTATCTTTCATTCAAAACTTACCGTTCTTTGTGCAACTTCAAATGCCGGACGAAGTTGGAAGTTGTTGCCTCTCCATCAGTAATTTTCGAACCGCATGTGTTGCATACTGCAAACCGTTTTGTGTTGACCACCTCGTAATTTTTATACCCAAACAAAATTATTTTAGGTATCATTTTTTGTTCACTGGCATGTGGTTTGGACATGTCTTCTTCCTTGGTTGTCCTGCAATTTGATTGGATGAATGCTGTGTGATGAAAACAAAGTAGATCTAATTTGATTGGCTGTTGTACTGAGACCACACCAGCTGACACACGCAACGCTGATAGACAAAGTACACAATGAAAAATACGGGGCGCTCCCGAATAACTTTTTCATCTTTGGGTTTTGGGGAAAGTAGCAAGTCATGTCAAGTCATGTCAATTCAAAAGGCTCAAGTCCAAGTGAAGTCACAAGTCATTGATGTTAAAGTCTAAGTCGAGTTGCAAGTCTTTTTACATTTCGTCAAGTCGAGTCTAAAGTCATCAAATTCATGACTCGAGTCTGACTCGAGTCCAAGTCATGTGACTCGAGTCCACACCTCTGTCATTTATTAAAAAACATCTCCAGGCAACATACTATACCAACGCTATTTAAAAAAAACAACTTTAAAGACAACCACAGTAATATTGTTATCCATAAGTTATTTATTGATGTGAGAATTTAACTAAAACAATTGGGACAACATGTATACCAGCAATCAAAAATAATCCACAGCACAGCTTGTATTTACAGTAAATATGGTAATAAAAAAATAATCTTACAACATCTTTATTTACACTAAATGACATATAATACAAATAAGAGGACCAATAAATATTGTTATTAGTAAGGATGGGTACATTTCCCATTTGAAACGATACAGTACCAATCAATACCGGTACTCAACAGTACCAATTCTTACTACTTTTGTGTGTGTTAATTCAAATCTATTTTTTCAATGTAACATTTAACATTGAGCTCACTTTGATACATGTGCTATCTAGTTGTTATATTGTGTTTTCTTACTACATTTCGGAGTGTCATTTGCAAGTATTATATAGTGCACTTTGCATGTTGGATGGCAGTAGTGTATTGGTGCTTTGCCTTAGCTCGGAAGTAGTCTTTGCCATGAAGCTGAATGTCTAGTCTTAAAGTGTTTGTACTGCAAGTGTTGTATTTTTTTTTTACACTTCAGCCGCTCATCTAAGTTGTAATTTTCATTATCAAATTTGGAGGTGTTGAAATCGCCATATAAAATCGCAAATTCTAATCAGTACCATGTATTTGGAAAAACCCTGTGTAAAATAGCACCAAGCTAGTGCATTTTGGAAAAGTGGAGCCTTACTATACGTTGCAGCATTTTCTATCAAGCAAAAGTGAAACATTACCGTTTGAGTGATTGTTTCCTCGCCAAGTGTTTGAGCCAGTGTTTAGTCTATATGAGGTCACAAGCATCATAGTATCGAAATATAGTACCATTTGATTTTGCGTTAATTAATCGATACCGACAGAATTCAGCCGGCGCTTATGAAAGTATTTAATTCGGAACACATCCCTAGTTATCAGTCATGAATATCGACAATAATAACATCTTAACGATATACATTCCTGTTGATGAATATTGAAAAGGGAATCATGTTGATATTTTACTAAAAACTTTAAAGATCAAATTGTATGTAATGTTAGGGTCCGTGTGCCTTCCGTTCATTCTATTTCCAATTCTGAAGCGCAAATCAAAAAACCAAATTAGGGCCGTTTTTCGATGTTCTTATATATGACAGATTTTAAAACAAACACAAAAGGGTTGATTTTCATTAAAATGTTGCCATAAAAAAATTATTTTGTTTTCCTTTTATGGATTTTTATTTGTTTAGATAAACACAAAAATCGAATATATGTTCATCCAAAATGCAAAAATGCGTGTTTATCTGTGTGATGACAAACTGAACCGGAAGCAGTATTTTAGGTCTGTGTACCTTCCGGTCATTCCATTTCCAATTCTTAAATGCAAATCAAAAATCTAATTTCGGGCCATTTTTTCTATTTTCATTTCTGAAACAAAATTTGGACAACTATTAAATGACCCTTTTTTAAAACGACAATAATTAATAAATAAAATAAAATCAATAAAAAAAAATAATTAAAACAATTCAAATAAATAAATAAATACAATTGATAAATAAAATAAAATAAAAAAACGACAATGCCTGCTGAACAAAGATGTTACCGTTATGCTAAAAACATGCTAAACGCAATGGAAAAGCTAAAATACTGCTTCCGGTTCAATTTGTCATCACACAGATAAACACGCATTTTTGAATTTGGATTAACATGAATTGGATTTTTGTGTTTATCTGGAAAAATACAAATCTGTAAAAGGAAAACAGCACAAAATACAATTTTATGGCAATAATATAATGAAAATCAACCCTTTTTTGTTTGTTTTCAAATCTGCAATATATAGTAAAAAAATCGAAAAACGGCCCTAACTTTGTCATTTGATTTACGTTTCAGACTTTGAAATAGAACGAACGGAAGGTACACGGGTCCGGTACACTGGTCCGTGTACCTTCCGTTTATTCTATTTCCAATTCTGAAACACAAATCAAAATATAAAATTAGGGCCGTTTTTTGATTTTTATTATATATGGCATATTTTTAAACAAACAAAAAGGTGTTGATTTTCATTAAAATATTGCCCTAAAATTGGCTTTTTTTTGTGCTGTTTCCGGTCCGTGTACCTTCTGTTCATTCTATTTGAAATGCAAATCAAAAAACAAATTTCGGACCGTTTTTTATATTTTCATTTCTGAAACAAAAGTTAGACAACTATTTAATGACACTTTTTTAAAATGACAATAGGACTCCTGCTGAACAAATATGTTAGCGTTATGCTAAACGCGAAGGAAAAGCTAAAATACTGCTTCCGGTTCAATTTGTCATCACACAGATAAACACGCATTTTTGCATTTTGGATGAACATTTTTTTAAATGTTTGTGTTTATCTGGAAAAATTAAAATCCTTAAAAAGGAAAACAGCACAACATCCAATTTTATGGCAACATTTTAATGAAAATCAACCCTTTCAAATCAAAAATCAACCCTACTTAATTCGGAACACATCCCTAGTTATCAGTCATGAATATCGACAATAATAACATCTTAACGATATACATTCCTGTTGATGAATATTGAAAAGGGAATCATGTTGATATTTTACCAAAAACTTTAAAGATCAAATTGTATGTAATGTTAGGGTCCGTGTGCCTTCCGTTCATTCTATTTCCAATTCTGAAGCGCAAATCAAAAAACCAAATTAGGGCCGTTTTTCGATGTTCTTATATATGACAGATTTTAAAACAAACACAAAAGGGTTGATTTTCATTAAAATGTTGCCATAAAAAATGTATTTTGTTTTCCTTTTATGGATTTTTATTTGTTTAGATAAACACAAAAATCGAATATATGTTCATCCAAAATGCAAAAATGCGTGTTTATCTGTGTGATGACAAACTGAACCGGAAGCAGTATTTTAGGTCTGTGTACCTTCCGGTCATTCCATTTCCAATTCTTAAATGCAAATCAAAAATCTAATTTCGGGCCATTTTTTCTATTTTCATTTCTGAAACAAAATTTGGACAACTATTAAATGACCCTTTTTTAAAACGACAATAATTAATAAATAAAATAAAATCAATTTAAAAAAATAATTAAAACAATTCAAATAAATAAATAAATACAATTGATAAATAAAATAAAATAAAAAAACGACAATGCCTGCTGAACAAAGATGTTACCGTTATGCTAAAAACATGCTAAACGCAATGGAAAAGCTAAAATACTGCTTCCGGTTCAATTTGTCATCACACAGATAAACACGCATTTTTGAATTTGGATTAACATGAATTGGATTTTTGTGTTTATCTGGAAAAATACAAATCTGTAAAAGGAAAACAGCACAAAATACAATTTTATGGCAATAATATAATGAAAATCAACCCTTTTTTGTTTGTTTTCAAATCTGCAATATATAGTAAAAAAATCGAAAAACGGCCCTAACTTTGTCATTTGATTTACGTTTCAGACTTTGAAATAGAACGAACGGAAGGTACACGGGTCCGGTACACTGGTCCGTGTACCTTCCGTTTATTCTATTTCCAATTCTGAAACACAAATCAAAATATAAAATTAGGGCCGTTTTTTGATTTTTATTATATATGGCATATTTTTAAACAAACAAAAAGGTGTTGATTTTCATTAAAATATTGCCCTAAAATTGGCTTTTTTTTGTGCTGTTTCCGGTCCGTGTACCTTCTGTTCATTCTATTTGAAATGCAAATCAAAAAACAAATTTCGGACCGTTTTTTCTATTTTCATTTCTGAAACAAAAGTTAGACAACTATTTAATGACACTTTTTTAAAATGACAATAGGACTCCTGCTGAACAAATATGTTAGCGTTATGCTAAACGCGAAGGAAAAGCTAAAATACTGCTTCCGGTTCAATTTGTCATCACACAGATAAACACGCATTTTTGCATTTTGGATGAACATTTTTTTAAATGTTTGTGTTTATCTGGAAAAATTAAAATCCTTAAAAAGGAAAACAGCACAACATCCAATTTGATGGCAACATTTTAATGAAAATCAACCCTTTTTGTTTGTTTTCAAATCTGCCATATATAATAAAAATCGAAACATGGCCCTAATTTTATTTTTTTGATTTGTTTTTTCAGAATTGGAAATAGAATAAACGGAAGGTACACAGACCTGTCAGGGTAAAACGTTTGACCTGGTACATACAGGGACCTAAAAAAAAAAGTTTGGTCACAATCTCATCATTGCTTTCTTCCCTCCCTGTCATTTCATGTTTTGTGAGCAAAAATCAAGCAGAGCCCACACCAGTTAAAGGCGGTATTTACAGTTATGATCAGGCTGTTGTGTTTTAAGGAGGCTAGCTGCGCTATGCCTTTTTTATTCATTTAGCTGCAAGGCACAGAGTGATAAGACGGAACGAAGACTTCCCTCATACCGGGACGCATGCCAAGTCTGACATAATCCAATCGGGTCCATTTTCATCAGCTTTTGTCTTATGTTTTTTGCTTCTCTTTTGGACTTTCCTTTGGTTCCAACGATAGCTCAAAAACCTGAAATGACACAATTCGGTCGCACTTGTATGGCGGTGAGGCTGCGATCCAAACGGCTTTTCTGCAGAAAAAAAATCCTTGAAGACCCACACACATTTAAATCTGGCCCTAGGGGCAACAGACTCTAAACCGCTGAGATAAAAAGACATCCAGGCCAAAAGCAAAAATATATATTTTAAGAGAGGGCTTACCATGGCAACAAAAAGGCATGTCAAACTTGTGGAAAGGAGGCATTCTGATTGAGGAGTAAACACAGACCAGTGTGCCCGTAGGAGAGCCTAAGAAAAGCTCTCCGCGTATTAAAGGGCCCAGACTCACACGTGTATACAACTAAGGGAGAGACAATGGCGGTAATAACAGGCGAGGCGTCAGGGTTTGGAAAAGACGGTTAAACGGTCATTTGCGGGAAAAAACTAAATGGGGCCTAATAGAGGCTGTGCCACTGGCGTAAGCCTTGCAGAGAAACCATAATAGCGCTCCAATGATTGATTGATTAAATGCGATTCTGAACACTTAGAATCGACAAGCACTTTGGACGTTTCTTTTACACGTCTTGCAAACAAACTGCACCTGAAATTAGCAGAATTTTGCTTTTACAATGGCAAACAAGATGGTTTGCCAGTAGAAAATCAGTAGAGACTCCTCCCACTCCCACCAAGGACTGTTTTCACTGCTGGATTCTGGAAAGAGGTTCCGCAGCCTCCGTAGCAGAACCTCCAGGTTCTGTAACAGCTTCTTCCCTCAGGCCATAAGACTCTTGAATGCATCATAATAATCCCATCAATTTCCCCCCAAAAAATGATTAACTGGCTAGACTATAAAGACAATATAACATACATCCATAAACGTGGCTGCATATGCAAAAGTGTAATATATTTATCTGTACTAGTGTTGTCCCGATACCGATATGTTGGTACTTTTCTAAATAACGGGGATCGCAAAAAATGTCATTATTGGCTTTATTTTAACAAAACATCTTAGGGTACATTAAACATATGTTTCTTATTGCAAGTTTGTCCTTAAATAAAATAGTGAACATACTACACAACTTGTCTTTTAATAGTAAGTGTCAAGACTTGGACTATGGCTTGGTTTGTTCTCCCGTGGTGCAAATGAACTGGACTGGTCAAGGCTTGAAGGTGGGTACATGATTTATTTTAAACTATCAAAAAAGGAATAAACAAAAAGCGCGCACAGTGGCGGAGAATAAAACTAGACTTTAAACACAAAACTTGCACATTGGCAGAAACTATGAACAATTAAACAAAACACTAACTGTGGCTTAACAAACAAAAACTTACTTGGCATGGAACCGGCATGAAAAAAAGAGTAGCAAGGGTCATCAGGGTGTGGAGAGTGTGCAGGAGCATAAATGTGGTGATGTCGTCAGAACGAACAACAGAAAATGAATGAACTTAAATACTATGGACATGATTAGTGAAAGCAGGTGCGTGACTCAAAACGTGAAACAGGTGCATGACGTGACAGGTGAAAACTAATGGTTGCTATGGTGACAAGAGTGCACAATGAGTCCAAACGTGGAACAGGTGCGTGACGTGACAGGTGAAACTAATGGTTGCTATGGTGACAAAACAAAACAAAAGTGCACAAAAAGTCCAAAATTTAAACCGAACATTACTAAAACAAAACATGATCACACAGACATGACAGTAAGTAAGCAAACAAAGACTCTTAATTAGTCTGCTGACGTATGCAGTAACATATTGCGTCATTTATCATTCTATTATTTTGTCAAAATTGTGGTAGAAAATTAATTATTCATCTATTTGTTCATTTACTGTTAATATCTGCTTATTTTTGTCTTTCAACATGTTCTATCTAAACTTCTATTAAAATGTATTAATCACTTATTCTTATGTTGTTTGATACTTTACATTAGTTTTGGATGATACCGCAAATTTGAGTGTCGATCCGATACGAAGTAGTTACAGGAGCATACATTGGTCATATTCAAAGTCCTCATGTGTCCAGGGACATATTTCCTAAGTTTATAAACATAATATACATTTCAAAAAAAACAAAAGATGTTGTGATGCTAAAAAATATCGACGTAATCATAGTAGTATCAACTAGATACTTGGTATCATTACAGTGGATGTTAGGTTTAGATCCACCAATGGCGTTTGTTTATACTGTAGCGTACCGGAAGAGTTGATGCTGCAGGAAATTCTAGGAATGTTGTGTTGTGGTACAAATATGCTCCCAAAATGTGTTTGTCATTGTTGTTTAGTGTGGTTTCACTATATGGCACATATTTATGACAGTGTTGACGTTGTTCATACGGCGACCCTAAGTGTGACATGTATGGCCGTTGAGTAAGTATGACCTTTATTCACTTTAGTGTGGTGTGTTCAAAGTCAAGATGATCATTTTGATGGTGCACGATCGGGCACAATGGAGTCTTGATTAGTCTGCATTAGCTACAGACTATTTTTGACACATCCATTGTCATGATTCCGGTGCGTAGTGAAGCATGTATAGTCATCACCCACCTTACAGGAATGATATTTGAACTAAATGCACTTGATATGTCCCCATGGAGACAATGATTAGTAATTTGGAGGTAGTTACAACATTACGAGACGTGAGGCCACCGGTACTTTTTAGAGGCGGTATAGTACCGAATATGATTAATTGGTATACCGGGGGGCCGTTAGTTTTTAAGAGACGGTATAGTACCGAATATGATTCATTAGTATTGCGGTACTATACTAATACCGGTAGACCGTACAACCCTAATCTCTACAGCAAAATGTATTCATATCTGCACCCTCTTTTGTAAATGCAAACATTCTGCACCTTATTGCTCTTTTATCCTGCACTACAACGAGCTAATGCAACGAAATGTCGTTCTTATCTGTACTGTAAAGTTAAAATTTGAACGACAATAAAAGGAAGTCTAAGTCTAAGTACAATAAAGCAAATTGCAGCATATAGGGCACATCTGTTTAACTTTAGATACAATTTAAAACTCCTCTGCCACAATTAACTCGCGGGAAAAGACACGTTTTCAGGTTGTTTTGCAGCATTTTCATAGCAAGCACGTCAACCGACAAAAAAAAAGGGAAAAAGGTAGGAGTCGTCTCATAAATATCAATTTCCCCTTTTCTTGTTTAAACGCCACGACGAGGACGCTTACATTTACAGTGGAAGTGTAATCAGCGCCGTGCAGGAACAAAGACATTGCTCCTATGATAGGAGAACATAACAAGCCCTCACGAAGGGATTGATTGTTCTCGAATCGTACATCTTTGTAAGAGGGCTTGTAAAGTGGAGCTAAGTCTCATTATAGCACACTACGGCTACATTGCTTTTGATTTTCTGTCAACATCCCTCTTAACCAGGCACTGTGTTTACTAAATGCATGTGGGCTGAGAGACGGATGGTACGTATTGTTTGTCTTCTGCAATCCGCAGTGTGTCAACTACAACTCTGTCCCACTATGCAAATATTTACAGATAACGCAGGGCTCTCCTGGCTGCACAAAATGGGTTTAATTGATGCAACACAACTTAAGTACATTAAGAGTGAACCATTGCTGCAAAGCTCGCAGGATTATAACATACAAAAAGTGCGCTTTTCTATTCCCCGATGTTGTTCCCATGCATACCAATGCCAGTTTGCCCATTTTAAGTTGTATATGTAAGTAGAATCACACCCAAAACCAGTTTCCGGATGATTTTTTTTTATTTTTTTTATTTTTTCGGTACACAATATGAATTTTAAAAGGCGGCATTACAGCTGAATAGCTCGTTCTATACACCCGTGACACGGTACAGTCTATTTACAGGAATGGAATAATCACTCAAGGCAAACATTACAACACCGCAACAATGGAGTTTGGATTGAAGCTGTGGGAATGAAAAGAGCCTTCGGAACGGGATTGATGATAATTTGTTCCTCCCTTCTCCCTTCTTTCACGCCATATTTGAAAAACAAACACCAAAAAAACAAAGCTAGACATGTACAGTACAGATAAAGGCATAGAGTCGACAGACGTAGCGTAATTTTGTGTATGTCTTTGGTTGCCGTCAATGTCTTAACATTACCCTTAAAGTCTGTCTTTTTTTTTCGTTTGTGCAGTTCAGTGTGCTATGCATCGACATGGAGTGTCTGGGCCAAAGTTGGCTTGACAATTTTCTGGCAAATTGTCAAAACAGAGTTGCTACAGTGATTGTGCGAAAGCCTATTTGCAATGCAGGGATCAGAGTGAGAAGTGTAATATTTGCCATGATCAGTGCTGGTCATCTTATCTTAAAACACTAATTAGTTACAGTTACAAATTCACACTGACAAAGCTTAACCTATGCTTACTATAACAATCTACAAGGTTAATCGAGTTTGCTTCTCTTTATTCCCCTCCATTTATCTGCTTTATTTTGTATTTCAAATTATCATTACATGTATGTATTGTTGCATTTGAAACAATTGTATTGTTGATAATAGAGGAAAATTATTGTTATTATTCATTATCAATCGTGCTATTTCTATTGGTAATGGTATTGCTCCATTTGTAGTGTAATAAAGTTCATTGTCATTTTTGTGTTATTAATATTTAGTTCACTAACTGCTTTGCTATACTTTTACCATCATATTTGTACATATCCTATTTGCTGATGTTGTTCTGTTGTTATTGTTATTGTTGTGTTTGTTGTTGTTGTTGTCGTCTCTTTGTGTTATTCCCTTCTTGTCCCCACAATTTCCCCTTCTGTCTTCCTTTTTTTCTCTTTCTATCCCTTCCTGCTCTGGCCCGGCTGCACCAAATAATAATATAAATACATTTAATAAAGTCAAATACAAATAAGACAACAAGATAATTATACCACACTTCTCTTTTGTAAAGTAATTATGTACCGATATGGGCATCTACATCAACAATATGATTTGCCTGAGTAGCTCGTAGTAAGAGTAATTAGTCAGCCAAGTAACTGTGACGTTATTTTTCCTATGTTGTATACGCTATTACGTTCAATAACACTGATGGGTCAAATGCAGATAATAATTTTGCCACACCTAGTGTGTGTGTGTGACAATCATTGGTACTTTAACTTTTTAACTTAAACATTTAACATCAAATATGTTTATATTAACTGACTGAAGAATAAAAACACCACATACAGTATTTTAGAACATTTGGCATGTAATTGAACTCAATAGATTGCAGTGTGCCATATGATATGCATAGAAATAAAAATCGATAAAAAATCAATATTCTGTAAACAACATTAACTATTGAAAAGTACAAAACCCTAAACTTAGGTAAAAAGAAACAAAGGAACGTTTTGGCCTTTAAGTAGTGCAATTCTCTATACCTGTATACCAAAATACAGCCTGAAAGAATTTTAGACAAAACAGTTAACAAGTTTTGTGCAAATAAATGGCATGCATTCAAGAAAAATGTTTAAAAACATTCCTAAATGACATTCTGACGATACAATTGCAGTGGTGTACAAATATTGGGGTCTTTTCTTAAAGTAATTGTACCTATGCAAGCGAATAATCACCTGTGGTTAATCATGATTAATCCAAATTCCAAAATGTGATGAATTTGACTTAAACAATTTGGCAGCTATTGAGCTTGGGGTTGGGTTAGCAGCAGCAACAAGTGCCATGTTGCTATTTGTTCATACCAACATGTGTTATGCAAGATTTAGTTCTATTTATTTATTATTTATTTACTGTATATTAATTTTATTTGTATCTTTTTTTAAAGCATTTTTTTCTCACTTGTATTTTATTCTTTATCTCTACTCATGGTTCTTAGTATTTTACAAGTTTTATTATAATTTTTTTCCAACTTCCTAAGATGAGCCATCTGCTTGAGGGGCTATCAGCCATGCTTGTGGGGGCTCTTCTGTGTCAGCGACCTGGTGGTCATGGTCTGATGACCTCCTGGTGTGATAGTGTTTACTCACATGTCTCCTCTGTACTCAGCCATGCAATCATTTTTCCAGAGAGTTGCATATGTGTGTATGTGTTGTGTGTGTGTTTGTGTTTGGTATCTGTGTCTGTGCGTACGTATGTGATAATGGGGGATATGGGTCATAGGGGTATTGTTTTTAACTATATGTATGAAAAGCGCTTTATAAATAAAGTTTGATTGATTGATGTGAGGTGCGATTCGAGTTGCTTTAGGCAGACGTGTATAAACACTTTTTTTTCCCCTTTACATAGCGTGCATGTTACATAAACATTCTTGCCCTTCATTTCAATGAGCGAAAAGTAGTGCCGGTACTTGCAGTTTGAGAACGCTGCCTTTGAATTTCCCTGGCTACAGCTTGTCCCCATTAACACGGTCTTGTTGTGTATCAGTCAGAGCGTGTTGCGAGACAGTGTGAGCAGGACATGATCCGCCCACCCTGCCAATCATCATCAGTGCCTTTACAGCGGCATCATCATCTCCACCCCTGCTCTCTCTCCAGGCAGCTAATGTGTGGCCGAAACCTGACATCTTGTCCTTCATTCAACCGAACTGTAGTAACGGGCCACGTCACATTCTCAATAACGGCAACGGCGTTGCGACGATGGGAACAGCGATTAATTAGATTACTTATTACTGGAAAAAATAACGTCGTTAATAACGACGTTATGCCCATAATGTTGTTATTACCAACAATGGCCATGATGTGTTGACAGTCGACTAATTATTTGGCCATCAGCAACATTAAGAGAAAAATGGCTGAAAACATTTAAACCTAAACACTAGGGGTGATTCCTTTTCACCCTGATTCTGTCATGACTAGGACTTTGACTTGGTTTGTTCTCCCGTGGTGCAAATGAACTGGACTGGTCAAGGCTTGAAGGTGGGTACATGATTTATTTTAAACTATCAAAAAAGGAATAAACAAAAGGCGCGCACAGTGGCGGAGAATAAAACTAGACTTTAAACACAAAACTTGCACATTGGCAGAAACTATGAACAATTAAACAAAACACTAACTGTGGCTTAACAAACAAAAACTTACTTGGCATGGAACCGGCATGAAAAAAGAGTAGCAAGGGTCATCAGGGTGTGGAGAGTGTGCAGGAGCATAAATGTGGTGAGGTCGTCAGAACCAACAACAGAAAATGAATGAACTTAAATACTATGGACATGATTAGTGAAAGCAGGTGCGTGACTCAAAACGTGAAACAGGTGCGTGACGTGACAGGTGAAAACTAATGGTTGCTATGGTGACAAGAGTGCACAATGAGTCCAAACGTGGAACAGGTGCGTGACGTGACAGGTGAAACTAATGGTTGCTATGGTGACAAAACAAAACAAAAGTGCACAAAAAGTCCAAAATTTAAACCGAACATTACTAAAACAAAACATGATCACACAGACATGACAGATTCTAAATCAATTCCTAAATTCCATTAATCGAATTGAAAAAAAACAAACACGTTTCCAGTGGCCTTGTGGTTAAAGTGTCCGCCCTGAGATCGGTAGGTCGTGAGTTCAAACCCCGGCCGAGTCATACCTAAGACTATAAAAATGGGACCCATTACCTCCCTGCTTGGCACTCAGCATCAAGGGTTGGAATTGGGGGTTAAATCACCAAAATGATTCCCGAGCGCGGCCACCACTGCTGCTCACTGCTCCCCTCACCTCCCAGGAGGTGGAACAAGGGGATGGGTCAAATGCAGAGGGTAATTTCACCACACCTAGTGTGTGTGTGACTATCAGTGGTACTTTAAAGGGGAACATTATCACCATTTCAGAAGGGTTAAAACCATTAAAAATCAGTTCCCAGTGGCTTATTTTATTTTTCAAAGTTTTTTTCAAAATTTTACCCATCACGCAATATCCCTAAAAAAAGCTTCAAAGTGCCTGATTTTAACCATCGTTATATACACCCGTCCATTTTCCTGTGACGTCACACAGTGATGCCAATACAAACAAACATGGCGGATAGAACAGCAAGATATAGCGACATTAGCTCGGATTCAGACTCGGATTTCAGCGGCTTAAGCGATTCAACAGATTACGCATGTATTGAAACGGATGGTTGTAGTGTGGAGGCAGGTAGCGAAAACGAAATTGAAGAAGAAACTGAAGCTATTGAGCCATATCGGTTTGAACCGTATGCAAGCGAGACCGACGAAAACGACACGACAGCCAGCGACACGGGAGAAAGCGAGGACGAATTCGGCGATCGCCTTCTAAACAACAATTGGTATGTGTTTGTTTGGCATTAAAGGAAACTAACAACTATGAACTAGGTTTACAGCATATGAAATACATTTGGCAACAACATGCACTTTGAGAGTGCAGACAGCCCATTTCAGGCGCGCTAAGAACATATATTTTTCCACGATTTCAGCACTCAGGTTAACCATACCTAAATAGACACAAAATACTGCATTCCACAAGACTACCCGAATGTACTCGAATGATTGAAAAAAATAAATGTTTTTAAGCTAAATTATTGGTAAACACAGTTTATGTATAATAATTTACGTAAAACTGCGAGTAATGAATAAAGTTTTCATCAATTAATATATTCTGTAGACATACCCTCATCCGCTCTCTTTTCCTGAAAGCTGATCTGTCCAGTTTTGGAGTTGATGTCAGCATCTGCTTTAAGTGTCGCAGGATATCCACAAATTCTTCCCATCTCTGTCGTAGCATAACTTTCGTCGGTAAAGTGTGCGGAAGAAACGACTGACCATTTCGTCGGCTTTCCCCACAGCCTCGTATTTTGAACACATTTCGTACAATTTCTTGCCACTTTTTGCCACTGGTGCAACTTGAATCGTCCCTGTTCGTGTTGTTACACCCTCCGACAACACACCGACGAAAGTAAGAAAATGGCGGATTGCTTCCCGATGTGACGCCACGTTGTGACGTCATCGCTCCGAGAGCGAATAATAGAAAGGCGTTTAATTCGCCAAAATTCACCCATTTAGAGTTCGGAAATCGGTTAAAATAATATATGGTCTTTTTTCTGCAACATCAAGGTATATATTGACGCTTACATAGGTCTGGTGATAATGTTCCCCTTTAACTTTTAACTTTACCTTTTATAAATCTCCATGCAACCAGAAGGAGCTTTTCTAACATGCAGCATGTTTTGAATAGGTTTCATTATAACTATTGTACCAAATAACACTTTGTGAAAATCGGTTTGAATCGGGAATCGTGTTGAATCGAGAGTTGATTCTGAATCGAATAGTTAGCTGCCCGAAGATTCACACCCCCACGAAACACGTCAAAGCGGACCTTACCTTTCATGACAGTACGTTGGTTAAAACGGAGGCATGTCGGACAACTGCAACTCTCCTCAGTAAGATAGTTAACTTGTTAGCTATAACAGCCGAGAGACGAAGTTGTGTAAAAAACTAAATTGCCTATCATTTTAGCCAAAGACAACATTTATCTATATGCCTGTGTGCAGCTTTCTAAGGACATCATCACAAATTGATCTTTCTTTTTTGAGAAAGCTGGAAAGCTTTGGTTTTCTAATGTAGTTTATTTGACTAATCATCAGGATAGTGGATAACTAGTCGATAGGGATGTGTCGATCTATCGGCTAATTGTCGTGAAAAAGTGCTGATTAATGCCAATCACAAATGCTAAAACCCTCCGGCTGACACTGTATTTATTATTACTCCCCCGGCTGACAAGTGGCTAGCAGCTAATTATGTGACTCTATACACAGTGTGGAGCTGCCAATAATAATCACTTCCATCACGGAAAATAAACTGCATTTCTTAGTATCTTTGGTATCAGTATCAAGTGTTATTGTCACTGGAGGACGAGGCTGAACCTGTTACACACTGTGAACAGGCCAGGAGCATGAGGCATACTAACGGCGTGGCGAAGTTGGTAGAGTGGCCGTGCCAGCAATCGGAGGGTTGCTGGTTACTGGGGTTCAATCCCCACCTTCTACCATCCTAGTCACGTCCGTTGTGTCCTTGTGCAAGACACTTCACCCCTTGCTCCTGATGGCTGCTGGTTAGCGCCTTGCATGGCAGCTCCCGCCATCAGTGTGTGAATGTGTGTGTGAATGGGTGAATGTGGAAATACTGTCAAAGCGCTTTGAGTGTCTTAATGAAATTAAACAATGGATGTCCGCTAACTTCTTGCAACTCAACGCCAAGAAAACGGAAATGCTGATTATCGGTCCTGCTAAACACCGACATTTATTTAATAATACCACCTTAACATTTGACAACCAAACAATTACACAAGGCGAATCAGTAAAGAATCTGGGTATTATCTTCGACCCAACTCTCTCGTTTGAATCACACATTAAGAGTGTTACTAAAACGGCCTTCTTTCATCTCCGTAATATCGCTAAAATGTGTTCTATTTTATCCACTAGCGACGCTGAGATCATTATTCATGCGTTCGTTACGTCTCATCTCGACTACTGTAACGTATTATTTTCGGGTCTCCCTATGTCTAGCATTAAAAAATTACAGTTGGTACAAAATGCGGCTGCTAGACTTTTGACAAGAACAAGAAAGTTTGATCATATTACGCCTATACTGGCTCACCTGCACTGGCTTCCTGTGCACTTAAGATGTGACTTTAAGGTTTTACTACTTACGTATAAAATACTACACGGTCTAGCTCCGTCCTATCTTGTCGATTGCATTGTACCATATGTCCCGGCAAGAAATCTGCGTTCAAAGAACTCCGGCTTATTAGTGATTCCCAGAGCCCAAAAAAAGTCTGCGGGCTATAGAGCGTTTTCCATTCGGGCTCCAGTACTATGGAATGCCCTCCCGGTAAAAATTAGAGATGCTACCTCAGTAGAAGCATTTAAGTCCCATCTTAAAACTCATTTGTATACTCTAGCCTTTAAATAGCCCCCCTGTTAGACCAGTTGATCTGCCGTTTCTTTTCTTTTCTCCTCTGCTCCCCTTTTCCTTGGGGGGGGGGGGGGGGGGGGGCACAGGTCCGGTGGCCATGGATGAAGTGCTGGCTGTCCAGAGTCGGGACCCGGGGTGGACCGCTCGCCTGTGCATCGGCTAGGAACATCTCTACGCTGCTGACCCGTCTCCGCTCGGGATGGTGTCCTGCTGGCCCCACTATGGACTGGACTCTTACTATTATGTTGGATCCACTATGGACTGGACTCTCACAATATTATGTCAGACCCACTCGACATCCATTGCTTTCGGTCTCCCCTAGAGGGGGGGGGTTACCCACATATGCGGTCCTCTCCAAGGTTTCTCATAGTCATTCACATCGACGTCCCACTGGGGTGAGTTTTTCCTTGCCCGTATGTGGGCTTTGTACCGAGGATGTCGTTGTGGCTTGTGCAGCCCTTTGAGACACTTGTGATTTAGGGCTATATAAATATAAATAAAGATAAAAGATAAAGAGTACCTTGAAGGTAGAAAAGCGCTATACAAGTACAACCCATTTATTTATTTATTATTAATGGCTAAGCTAACCACCAAGCTAGCTTTGAACAACATATAAGAACAACTGTTGGTGTGTCAGCATTGTCACAGGAGGGTGGATGGATCTATAAGTTGGTAGTATCAGTGTATTGCTTATACGAGAGGGCTTAGGCTGATATGTTTATTTTATGAAAATATATATTTGTTGTTGTTTTTGGTAATAATTCCATGGAAACAGGAGGAATTCAAGGGCAAAACCACAATTGTTTAAATAAGTAGCTTGCTGCTTTTGTTTCATTATCGTGTACCATTGACTGAGATTTGATCAAACAATTGTGTGTAGTAAAAATGAATAAGGAAGTAATTGAAATATTGTGTTGATAATGTTAAACCAAAAATATATCGAGAAAGATTATAATTAATGCATATGATTGGTGTCGGTTAGGGTTGTACGGTATACCGGTACTAGTATGGTATCACGGTACTAATGAATCAAAAACGGTACTATACTCTGTTTGAAAAGTACTGGTTCATGACGGCGCGTCTTCACGTCATGTCATTGCTGGTTTTACGAGCAGAGGAGCATGTTCGGCAGCGCACAATCACGGAGGATGTACAAGCAGACACAGTGTGTAGACTAGAGTTGCGCGGTTTGCGGACACAACCGCGGAGTCCGCGGATTATCCGCGGATCGGGCGGATGAAATTAAAAAAAATAAGATTTTATCCGCTCGCGGGTCGGGTCGGGCGGATTAATTAGATATTTTTTTTATTTTATTTTTTTTTTGCGGGTGGCAGTTAAACCAATTGGGAAATATATATACATAGTTAAATGTTGTTACCCACATACGAAAAACGAGCAGGCACCTGCTGCATATGCCACAACAGAAGAAAAAAAAAAAAAGAGATGGACACTTTTACGGAGGGAGAAGGGACGCCTCGCCGGTGTCCGGGACCGAGGCCCCTTCCCCCGAGAGGGCCCCACCGGGAGCCGTAGCTGAGGCGATCCGCGAGAAGGGCCCGACGCACGTCCAGGGTCACTACCGCGCCCACCGCACCGACACCCCGCCTCGTCCGCTTTCGCCGCGGCCGGCGTCACGCGCAGCAGGTAAGCAGCTTACCTGCCCGCCACCCCCGTGGCCGGGGGCTCGTAACATGGGTCACTCCGCGCGCTCCGCCCGCGCAGCTTACCTGCTTGCCACCCCTGTTGCCGGGGGCGCGTAAAAGGGGTCACTCCGCGCTCAGTGCGCTCACGAAAGGGGTGGGGCTCACCCTGGTTGATATAGAGAGCAGGACAGTGGCCATGGAATTTCATTTAAGGTTTGTGATAAACCATCAAACTCATTCGTTAAAAGGACTCTATAGTAATATAAAGCGAATTTTTCTGGACATTATCATGCAAGAAAAGTTTATTTTTGGGATCGCGATCACCGCGTAATGATTTTTAAAGGTTGCATTACATTATTAACTGTCCCATGTGATCAGCCAGTGCGATTGGAAGTCCATGCTCAATTATTGCCTCCGTAAATAAAACTTCGGCATTTATCACATCCAAAGAATCTGTTTGGGCGACGAAAAACGTTGAAAGTTTTCCACTTGTATCGCTAGCAACGGCATTAGACTTGTGTTTTTTTGTCCCAACGTGGTCTTTTACATCGCTAATTCCTCCGTGTCCGATCGAAAAATCTTGTCTGCACAAGGTGCAATTCGCGTAGTTTTCACCCTTTTTTTTTTTTAAATTAATATTAGATATATAACAACGGGCGGATGGCGGGCGGATGCAGTTCTGATCAAACGTTACATCGGGTGGATGGCGGATGGTTGACGACTTTCTGACGCGGTTGCGGATGAGATAAATTGCCTATCCGCGCATCTCTATTGTACGGTATACCGGTACTAGTATGGTATCACGGTACTAATGAATCAAAAACGGTACTATACTCTGTTTGAAAAGTACTGGTTCATGACGGCGCGTCTTCATGTCATGTCATTGCTGGTTTTACGAGCAGAGGAGCATGTTCGGCAGCGCACAATCACGGAGGATGTACAAGCAGACACAGTGTGTAGACAGAAAAGGGAGAATGGATGCATTTTGGCCTAAAAACTAACAATAAAGGTGAAGTTATAACACTGAAATGCCCTCAGGAAGAGGTGATTTAAAACATGGCTCGCTAGCTAGCAGCTAACATCCATCCGCAGTCGGCAGTGTTTTAGCTACTTCTAAATCACTAATCCTCGCCTCCATGACGACAAATAAAGTATGTTTCTTACAAGTATCATCCCTGCAGGACGAGGAATAGCTAAACATGCTTCACTACACACCGTAGGAGGATACAATAGCTCACCGGCGTCACCGTTAACAAAAGCTAGCACGCCTGAATGTAAACAAATGCCTGATCTACACCTGACATCCTATGTAATGATACATAGTACAATAGTCGATACAACTATGATTACATCGATATTTTTTATAGTCACAAAATCTTTTTTGTTTCTTTAAAAAAAATTCATATTATGTTTATAAACTCAGGAAATACGTCCCTGGACACATGAGGAACCTAAATTATGACCAATGTATGATCCTGTAACTACTTGGTATCGGATCGATACCCAAACTAATGTAAAGTATCAAACAACAGAAGAATGTGTATATTACATTTTAACAGAAGTGTAGATAGAACATGTTAAACGAGAAAATAAGCAGATATTAACAGTAAATGAACAAGTGGATTAAAAATCAATTTTTACCGCTTGTCCTTCATAATGTTGACAAAATAATAGAATGATAAATGACACAATATGTTACTGCATACGTCAGCAGACTAATTAGGAGCCTTTGTTTGTTTACTTACTACTAAAAGACAAGTTGTCTAGTATGTTCACTATTTTATTTAAGGACAAAATTGTTGTTCGATTGCGATAAAAAGCATATGTTTAATGTACCTCAAGATTTTTTATTAAAATAAAGCCAATAATGCCATTTTTATTTAAAAAAAGTAACGAAAGGTATCGAGAAACATTTTGGTACCGGTACCCTTGTGGCGTATCGCTCTCATGGGTGATCAACATTGGAATCTGCAGCATAAAACGCGACTAGTCGACCATCAACATACCCGGTAGTATCAGCCTTAGTGTGAAATGAAATACATTGAGAACTGTTAAGGCCAATTTTGCAAGATGGCCGTGTGAAAGAAGCCACTGTCTATTAGAAGCAGAGGTGGGTAGTAACGCGCTACATTTACTCCGTTACATCTACTTGAGTAACTTTTGGGATAAATTGTACTTCTAAGAGTAGTTTTAATGCAACATACTTTTACTTTTACTTGAGTATATTTATAGAGAAGAAACGCTACTTTTACTCCGCTACTTTTATCTACATTCAGCTCGCTACTCGCTACTAATTTTTATCGATCTGTTAATGCACGCTTTGTTTGTTTTGGTCTGTCAGACAGACCTTCATAGTGCCTGCGTTTCAACAAATGCAGTCACTGGTGACGTTCACTCCGTTCCACCAATCAGATGCAGTCACTGGTGACGTTGGACCAATCAAACAGAGCCAGGGGTCACATGACCTGACTTAAACAAGTTGAAAAACTTATTGGGGTGTTACCATTTAGTGGTCAATTGTACGGAATATGTACTGTACTGTGCAATCTACTAATACAAGTTCCAATCAATCAATCAAAAGTGTGAAGGAAAAAAGACCATTTTTTATTTCCCGTCAAAAGCCTAAAGACTGACTGCACAGTTCCTGTCTTCACAATAAAAGTGCCGCTCCATCGCGCCTGCGCTTTCAAAATAAGAGTCTCCGAAAGCCTGCGCAAACAAGCTAGCAAGCTACGGAGTTTGCCGCCAATGTATTTCTTGTAAAGTGTATAAAAACGAATATGGAAGCTGGACATATAAGATGCCAAAAACCAACCACTTTCATGTGGTATTAGACAGAAAGGAGGAACTTTTTTTCTCCTCCATTTGAAAACGTGGACGTTTGTCATCACTACTGTCTGATTCCAATCAATGCAAGTCATCAGAATCAGGTAATACACCAACTTATATTCTTGTCTTCATGAAAGAAAGG
>NC_084559.2:44268145-44318145 GCF_033978685.3 Nerophis lumbriciformis
AAGCGGCAGGAAAAAGAGACGCTTTGTGGGGGCAAGTCTAACATTCTAACATCTCTGTGTTTCATCTAAATCACTGACAACAAAATAGCCTCTAGCATGATTCTCTCTCGCTCGCTCGCTCGCTCTCTCTCTCTCTTTTTTTCCCCCTACCTCAAAGTTAACTATGACATCTGGCATGGGCTCTGAAAAACCATGACAACAGACACCAGGACTGCCAATCCCACGGCAGCACACGACGGAGAGGTGAGGGCAGACGGCTCGCTAATAGGGGAGAATGCAATGTAAAGAGATGAGTAATTACAAGCATTTAAGCAATAACAAGTGGATTACGGGAGAGCCTCGTTCATCTAAGGACGGGCGTTGCCTCATTGTTTCCATATTTCCTTCTCTATTCCGGGACAGCACTGCACTGGGGTGTCAGGGAACATGCCAGTGTTTGGAAATGCTCAGCTTATAGGCCTAATTAGAGCTAAGCTAATAATTGGTGAGGTTTTATAGTGATTTGTAGAACTCATTAATGTATGGGGTTTCCACAGTTTGCCTGAGGGTTATTGTCACGGTGGGCATAATCTATAGCGCAGGTGTCAAACTCAAGGCCTGGGGGGCCAGATGTGGCCCGCCATTTCATTTCAAGTGGCCCTCCAAAGACTGGAAATAATTGATTAAAGTATTTTCTGGCTAAATGTTGTAGTTCTTTTTATTTTGACCGAAAACAAAACGACTGCATATTAGGGTTGTACGGTATACCGGTATTAGTATAGTACCGCGATACTAATGAATCATTTTCGGTACCATACTGTCTCTGAAACGTACCGGTCCGTCGTCACATCATGTCATTGCTGGTTTTACGAGCAGAGCAGCATGTTCGGCAGCGCACAATCACAGAGTATCAATCAATCAATCAATGTTTATTTATATAGCCCTAAATCACAAGTGTCTCAAAGGGCTGCACAAGCCACAACGACATCCTCGGTATAGCCCACATAAGGGCAAGGAAAAACTCACCCCAGTGGGACGTCGATGTGAATGACTATGAGAAACCTTGGAGAGGACCGCATATGTGGGTAACCCCCCCCCCTCTAGGGAGACCGAATGCAATGGATGTCGAGTGGGTCTAACATAATATTGTGAGAGTCCAGTCCATAGTGGATCCAGCATAACAGTAAGAGTCCAGTCCACAGTGGGGTCAGCAGGAAACCATCCCGAGCGGAGACGGGTCAGCAGCGCAGAGATGTTCCCAACCAATATACAGGCGAGCGGTCCACCCCGGGTCCCGACCCCGGACAGCCAGCACCCCATCCATGGCCACCGGATCTGTGTGTCTTCCCCTCCACAAGGGATAGGGGGGAGCAGAGGAGAAAAGAAAAGAAACGGCAGATCAACTGGTCTAAAAAAAGGGGGGCTATTCAAAGGCTAGAGTATACAAATGAGTTTTGAGATGGGACTTAAATGTTTCTACTGAGGTAGCATCTCTAATTGTTACCGGGAGGGCATTCCATAGTACTGGAGCCCGAATAGAAAACGCTCTACAGCCCGCAGACTTTTTTTGGGCTCTGGGAATCACTAATAAGCCGGAGTTCTTTGAACGCAGATTTCTTGCCGGGACATATGGTACAATACAATCGGTAAGATAGGACGGAGCTAGACCATGTAGTATTTTATACGTAAGTAGTAAAACCTTAAAGTCGCATCTTAAGTGCACAGGAAGCCAGTGCAGGTGAGCCAGTATAGGCGTAATATGATCAAACTTTCTTGTTCTTGTCAAAAGTCTAGCAGCCGCATTTTGTACCAACTGTAATCTTTTAATGCTAGACATAGGGAGACCCGAAAATAATACGTTACAAGCAGACACAGTGTGTGGACAGAAAAGGGAGAACGGACGCATTTTGGCTTAAAAACTAACGATAAAAGTTATAATACCGAAACGCCCTCAGGAAGAGGTGCTTTAAGACATGGCTAGCTAGCTAGCAGCTAACGGCCATCCGCCATCCACAGTGTTTTAGCGACTTCTAAGTCACTAATCCTGGTCTCCATGGTGACAAATAAAGTATGTTTCTTACAAGTATCATCCCTGCTGGACGTGGAATAGCTAAACATGCTTCACCGGCATCAACATGTAAACAAACGCCATTGGTGGATCTACACCTGATCTCCACTGTAATGATATCAATTACAGGCACGTATCTAGTCAATACTACTATGATTACGTGAATATTTTTTGGCATCACAACATCTTTAGTTTTTTTTAAATGCATATTATGTTTATAAACTCAGGAAATACATCCCTGGACACATGAGGACTTTGAATATGACCATTGTATGATCCTGTAACTACTTGGTATCGGATTGATACCCAAATTTATGGCATCATCCAAAACTAATGTGAAGTATCAAACAACAGAAAAATAAGTGATTATTACATTTTAACAGAAGTGTAGACAGAACATGTTAAAAGAGAAAGTAAGCAGATATTAACAGTAAATGAACAAGTAGATTAATAATAAATGTTCTACCACTTGTCCTTAATACTGTTGATAAAATAATAGAATGATAAATGACACAATGTGTTACTGCATACGTCAGCAGACTAAATAGGAGTCTTTGTTTGTTTACTTACTACTAAAAGTTGTCTTGTATGTTCACTATTTTATTTAAGGACTTAACTGCAATAAGGAGCATACGTTTAATGTACCATAAGATTTTTTGTTAAAATAAAGCCTATAATGCAATTTTTTTGTGGTACCCTTTATTTCGAAAAGTACTGAAAAGTACCGAAACAATTTTAGTACTGGTACCAAAATATTGGTATCGTTACAACACTACTGCATATCAGAGGTGTGACTCTTCGGGCACCTCACAATTTGATTCAGATTCTTGAGATGGCGAGTAGATTCAACACATTTCTTGTAATACATTATTTGGTATATACATTTCACTCAAACCTTTTCAAAACAAATGTCTTACGATGGCGCGAATGGCTGCGATGGTCGTGTTCCCTCCAATGCAGACAGACAAGCAGGAGCAGCGTACAGGTAGGATAGAGTCTTTCATTCTTGAAAGCCGGACGGAAATTACAAAAACTCGGACACTGGAGCCAAAAACCAAAATGTCACCAGGGGTGAACAGCGAAAAATGCTAGAGTGCAGGAAAAAACACTAGGGCGATGTGGAAAACCAGGAGAAACGTGGTATATAGAGAGCATTGACCAGCCACTAGTGCTGGGGGGGGGGACTGAAAACTATAAAGGGGAGTGATTAACCAAAACACCTGGTGGGAACACTAATTGCTAAACAAAAACAGGTGGGAGAATCAGTGCCCATGTTAACCAACAGTAAACAAAAGGAAAGCTGGTGCAGCCAGCAGACAGACTAAACCTAGGAAACAACCTTCCATCCATCCATTTTCTACCGCTTGTCCCTTTTAGGGGTGCGGGGGGTGCTGGAGCCTATCTCAGCTGCATTCGGGCAGAAGGCGGAGTACACCCTGGACAAGTCGCCACCTCATCACAGGGCCAACACAGATAGACAGACAACATTCACACTCACTTTCACACACTAGGGATAATTTAGTGTTGCCAATCAACCTATCCCCAGGTGCATGTCTTTGGAGGTGAGAGGAAGCCGGAGTACCCGGAGGGAACCCACGCAGTCACGGGTAGAACATGCAAACTCCACACAGAAAGATCCCGAGCCCGGGATTGAACTCAGGACCTACTAAACAAAAATCACACCATGACCCGGGTAACGGATCATGACAAAAAGCTCCTCTTCGCTGCTGACTTATTATTTTTACCTTGGTCTAAAAACGACTTTTAAAAAAAAAAAACAGTTTTTTATATTTTTATTGACAAAAATCCCAGAATATTAATCTAATTAAAGACAATAGAGCAAACCAGGGTAGAATTAGGGTACAAATGTATAAAGCTATTGAGAAAACATAAAAATATCATACTCAAAAAAGGAAAACCTAAAATTTGGAAAAAAAATTATCAATAATAACAATGATAGCAATAATATGTATTTAATGTTTTTTAATCCAAAAAAGGATTATTTAAAAAACAAAATATTTGGTCCAAAAAACAATAAAATAAATGTATCCATTCTCGAAAATTTTTAATCGATTTTGTCAGGCTTGTCACTGACAGTTTGGTTATGTTCGGGTTATTCTTTGTGTTAGTGTTTTATTTCCTGTCAGCGCTCTTATGTTGGTTCCTTTTCCTGCACGTCTCCCTTTGCGCTTGTTTCCCTCACCTGTCCCTGATTGGCAGTCTGGCACACCTGGTGGCAATTGCCAATCAGGCTACTATTTATACCTGCCTCGCCCTCCAGTCAGTGCTGGAGTATTGTATGCTGTGGACCGGTAGAGGTCTCCAGTTCTCCTTGTTTCCTGGTATCCTGTTTGCTGGTTCCTGTTAGCCGTTTCCAGTTTGCCTGTTTCCTGGTTCCTGATTCCTGTTTTTCGGCGTTTTATTTTTGACATTAAAAGTAATGTTTTCCTGCATCAAGCCTGCCATCTCTGCATATTGGGGTTCGTCGCCAACACTTCCTAACAGATTTAGAAGCAGAATAAATAAAAATTGAGATTTAAATGGGAATACATTTTTTTGAGCTCCCCATATCTTGTAAACGTTATTATCTGCCATGCAACAAAATATTCTAAGCATTTTTTTTTGGGGGGGGGGGGTTATCAAAAATAAATACATAAATATTTGCTTGTCACCTTGACTTACAATTTCAAAGCAAGTTATCCATCAATCTGTTGGTAAATAAACACAACTGCCTATGCAAACAAGGTTATTATATATGTATATTTATAAATATTTACCGTTACAAGGGGCGCTCTCTAAAACGAGTTTGACACCCCTCATCTATACGTTGCATGACAGCAGAAGGGAGTAATGATTCTAACGACAACAAAAAGAGTTTGGTAGGGCTAGTCAACCGGCGGCTGGGGGTAATTATCAAATCAAATCAAATCAACTTTATTTATAAAGCACATTTAAAATTTACCACAGGGGTAGCCAAAGTGCTGTACAATGAGCAGGTTAAAAGATAAAACGAGTACCGAGCAAACACAACACAACACAAACAGAACACGATAAAAAATAAATAATTAAAATAGAATTAATAAAAACATAAAAACATAAAAACAGGATCACAGCAGGTGTATTATGGTGCGCCATTGCAGGATGGATATCACTCAGTGTTAAAAGCCATGGAATAAAAGTATGTTTTTAAGAGAGATTTAAAAACAGGAAGAGAGGAGGCTTGTCTAACACTCAGGGGTAGGTCGTTCCAGAGCTTGGGAGCAGCAACGGCGAAAGCTCTGTCACCTCTAAGCTTCAGCCTTGTGTCAGGGACCGTCAACAGCAGCTGATCGGCTGATCTTAAGGATCGGGTGGGGCAGTAAGGCTGAAGGAGGTCGGAGAGATAGGTTGGCGCGAGGTTGTTTAGACATTTAAAAACAAATAAAAGGAGTTTAAAATGTATTCGGTAACGCACAGGGAGCCAGTGAAGGGACGCTAAAATAGGGGTGATGTGCTCACGTCTGCGGGTCTGTGTTAGCAGACGAGCAGCAGAGTTCTGCACGAGCTGCAGGCGGGCGAGGGAGGCCTGGCTAATGCCAACATACAGGGCATTACAGTAATCAAGACGAGTCGAGATAAAAGCGTGGATTAATTTCTCAAGATCATGTCTTGATAGAAGCGGTTTCACTTTCGCTATTGGGGTAATTGATAAAAGCTTTTTTGAACGACGCTGCTGATTTGTTTTTCGAATTTAAAATCTGAGTCAAACTTTACCCCCAGGTTTGTGACAGAGTCGCTGAGATACGGGGTCAGAGTGCCGAGGTCAACGTTGGGGGAGGGAGAGCGACTTGGACCGAACAACATAACTTCTGTTTTGTCTTCATTTAGGCTCAGGAAGTTAGCTGAAAGCCAGACTTTGATGTCGTGCAGGCAGTCAATAAGACTTTGAACCGTGTTATTTTGTGCCATGGGAAAATAAATCTGGCAATCATCGGCATAAAAATGAAATGCAATACTGTACTTCCTAAAAATAGAACCAAGGGGGAGAAGGTAAAGCGCAAATAAAATTGGGGCAAGGATTGAGCCCTGGGGGACCCCATGTGGTAAAGGAGCTGTGGACGACATAAAACTGTCTACTTTTACACAAAAACTCCTGTCGGTTAGGTACGACCGGAACCAGTTGAGGGCGGCGCCCTTAATGCCCACACAGTTCTCAAGACGAGTGATTAAGGTGGCGTGGTCGACGGTGTCGAACGCAGCAGACAGATCTAAAAGCACCAGGACAACATATTTACCAGAATCAGTGGACAGGAGGATATCGTTAAAAACTTTTAGAAGTGCTGACTCTGTGCTGTGGATTTAATTATGACACCATACCGGCCCCTGAGTTCAGTTCAAAACAAACATTTTCGAAGAAAATTCCTGAAAACACTGTAGTGCTACTTTTGTATAGAGCGGTGCTTCTCAAATATGTTTTGTTACACCGCCCTCTATGGAAAAATAAAACACTATAGTTAGTGTTATTTGTCTAAAAAAGATTGTTATAAGTACCCCTCTGCATGACATTGAATCCTTGTTAACATTAATGAAAACAAAAAAAGAGAAGGAAATAAATATATATCAATTTAACAAACAAAAACTTTATTAACACACCTTCTCATTCAGTGTGTTTCCTTTATTTTCATGACTATTTACATTGTATATTGTCACTGAGGGCATCAAACTATGAATGAACACATGTGGAGTTATGTACTTAACAAAATAATAACTGAAATAACTGAAAACATGTTTTATATTCTAGTTTCTTCAAAATAGCCACTCTCTGATTATGGTTTTGCACACTCTTGGCATTCTCTCGATGAGCTTCAAGAGGTAGTCACCTGAAATGGTTTTCACTTCACAGGTGTCATAGTTTTGATGCCTTTCAGTGACAATCTACAATGTAAATAGTCATGAAAATAAAGAAAACACAAGAAACAAGAAAAATGAGAAGGAGTGTCCAAACTTTTGCAATGTATTTTTTTATATTAATTTTACGTCACTAAGACGCTGCTGTAGCTTGTCTTGTCAGTAGTCATTTGTTCAATGTCTTTAGTTAGATGGATACTTTAATAAAGCCCTTGGGGAGATTCAGGTATCTCTTGGAACTCATCCAATAAATAAAAAGACACATTACACATTAAAAGAATGAGAATACAAGCAAATTAAAAAACAATTTAAATAAAGATAAAATAACAAGATAAAAATACACTGGCTAGATCTAAAAAGATGTGTTCAGACTACAGAGTCTCAATGATGATCAGGAGCCTTGCATATTTCTATTAAACGTCCCAATGGCTGTTGGGACAAAGGACTTTGTGTATCGTTCAGTCCTGGAGCGCAGAGAAATTAACTCCCACGCCGGTTGCTGCTCTGGTTATACAAGGTTCAAGGTTCCATTTTCTTTATCTCGTTTTCGTCATTTGTGCTATTCAACCAGTAGCCCGCGAGGCCAGTTCAAAAAGGGTTTTTGTGGCAGAGTGCTGCCATTGAGATGATCTTTGACTAGCTTTTTTGCAGAAGGTCCCTAAAAAGAGTAAAATGTTCCTGTAACCCTGACAAAATAAATAGACCAAAATCAAACGTGTACTGTTGAGGATGCTGGTTCTCCACAATATACAAAACAAGACTAATAAAGGGAGCCCTGGTCCTTAGCTTTCTAGAAAAGTGGCCCCTAAACAATTTAGTTGAACATCCTTGCTATATACACTGGCATTAACGTCCCTCAATTGGCCATGAATGATAATCTTAATAGACATTCAAGACGATTCATTATTTCACATTTTGCCCGGTATCGGTCAAGACCCCTCTCCATTCAGTTTTATCTCTGAAACACATTTTTATTCGGGGAAAAAAAACGATGGATTGACAAAGCAAGGGAAGTCATTTTTGCTTGATGTCCCTGACAGCTTAGCATGTAATTACTGTCACACGGGCACAATAGCAGCACTTGAAAAAGTGCAAGAACAATCAATTTAACTTTTCAGGATGAAACTTAAGTACCTAACTTTTTTTTTTTGTTTTTTTTGGAGTGCTTAGAGTGAAGGTTGTTTAATAACACATGTGGAATTTTGGATTTTTGCACCCCTTATCAGACTTGAGGCTTTAGAATGGACTGTAGAGCAGCACCCTCTGGTGGTACCTAAGTGAAATGCAACCTACTTTTAAGGCTGCAGCTTTTCTTTTCTGCGGCACCACTCCTGTCTGCTGCCCACTTCCTTCTTTTTTTCTGTATTTCTTCTTTTTTCTTCGAAGCAAATATTTAGATGTTCGATTCCAACCCTGTTAAAATACTGCCTCGCCACCGAGAAATCAATGGGGCGAGTTCAAATGCCGGCGAAAAGGCTCAAACATAAATAGATCATCGCAGGGCTGAGGAGAGGCGGGAGTCGCAGCAGGGGGGCAAAAAAAAAGGGGGTTGATGAAAATGTATGCACGGCCATAGAGTAGCTATACATATGCATGGGGTAGAGAGAGAGGGATTACACCACGAGCGCAGAGGGTTTAAAAAGAGGGTGAGCGCTTGAAACACAATGAGGCATTTATGTTTACCAACGGAGGGGGCGTGGGCGCCCAGGCATGTGTTTGTACATCACGACAAAGAACGAGGGGGGGGGGGGGTTCTTCGCCTCCTGTACTAAAGCGACTGACCCCTGGAGTAGTCAGGGCCTGCAGGGTGAGACGTCTGCATTGACGGATGCGTAGCAGAGTCCGAGCAGCCTAGTTTACGTCCCCCCACGCCACTGCGCCAAATAGCGCGGACAAAAACCAGGGCATTAATATCCTGGCACGAACCCCCTGACAATACCCCATTACGTATGTACGCCTCTGTGCATTACACACCTTGAACTAGAAAACAATTGCACCCTTTCTTTCGCCCCTCTCAGCACTTGAACCGCCGCCAAGAAATCCGGGGAGCACATTTTATCGTATATGTTTGTGTTTTATAGGCAAAAACGAGGGGGGTGGGTGTGGAGACACACACACACACACACACACACACACACACGATACTAAACGGCTGTGTTCTTTACATACCGTATTTTCCGCACTATAAGCCGCACCTAAAAACCACAAATTTTCTCAAAAGCTGACAGTGCGGCTTATAACCCGGTGCGCCTTATATATGGATTAATATTAATTTTCATTTTAATAAAGTTTAGGTCTCGCAACTACGGTAAACAGCCGCCATCTTTTTTCCCCGTAGAAGAGGAAGCGCTTCTTCTTCTACGGTAAGCAACCGCCAAGGTAAGCACCCGCCCCCGTAGAAGAGGAAGCGCTTCTTCTTCTACTGTAAGCAACCACCCGCCCCCGTAGAAGAAGAAGCGCGCGGATATTACGTTTCATTTCATTTGTGTGTTTACATCAGTAAAGACCACAAAATGGCTCATATTAAGAGACACGCGTACAACGCAGAATTCAAACTCAAAGCAATAAGTCACGCAGTAGAACACGGAAATAGAGCAGCAGCAAGAGAATTGAACATAAATGAATCAATGGTGCGTAGGTGGAGGAAGCAACAAGATAACCTGCGCCACTAAGACAGGGAGACAGCGCCGGACGACATACGCCAACATCTGCCAGTGGATTGTAAATGCCTGGGCGGATATATCGGTCTCAACTGTGGTCCGAGCTTTCCAGAAGGCAGGATTCATGGAACTGCTGGACAACAACAGCGACACTTACTCTGATGACTTCGACGAGACGGAGCCGGCCATTTTGGATGCCGTATTCGCCCAACTTTTTAATTCAGACACCGAAGAAGAATTCGAGGGATTTATGGATCAGGAATAACTTCAGAAAGTGAGCTTTAAATGTTTATTTTGTGTGTTGTGTGACATTAACGTTCGAGCAACGTTGAGTTGTTATTGTTGCTATTGCTCTGCACTATTTTGAGTGTTACTATTTTTGTGATTGCACATTTGCACATAACATTTTGGGGGTGAACAGAGTAGTTAAAACGCTGGTTTGTAATATATTATTAAAGTTTGACTGACCTATCTGACTGTTTTTTTGACATTCCCTTTAGCGCAGCGTAGGTGCGGCTTATAACCCGGGGCGGCTTATAGGTGAACAAAGTTTTGAAATATGCCATTCATTGAAGGTGCGGCTAATAACCCGGGGCGGCTTATAGTGCGGAAAATACGGTAATCAGTTACATTGTGACACCTACTGTATACCTTTTGCCTTTCATTCTGCCGTGTTTCCCCCTCTATCGCTCCCTTCCAGCCATGCACGTATCGTCTATAATTTTACAATTCACGCTGATTCCAGCCCGCCCTGCTAAGAAAAATAAGAACGACGCTTGTAAGGTGCAAACGGAGAACTTGACACGAGGGACGGAGGAGGGAAGGAGGGGTACAACGTAGGGAGGGAAGGAAAAAAAAAAAACTCCAAACACAAGCTGTGGCTGTGGGGTAACAGCATCAGCACGGCGTTATTATGTTTCTAAATGGGGGAGCGTGTCTCGGGACGCGGGTCCCTGTCCAGATATCGATTGCTCCTGTGGCTGCAACACTAACAGCAGTGGAGAAGCATTGAACTTTAAAGCAAATAGTCCTTCTCCCCCCACTCAGCCTCCTCTCACAAGCGATCAATACAGGTCGGCCCAGCATGGATAACACCTCTATCTTGAATAATGGCCTTCCTCTAATTCCGGACGAATTGCTTTAAGACTGTTGAGGATGGATCAAAATAAAAGGGGAAGTAGAGCGAACCCTCGAATTACGAACTTATCAATTTTAAACCCCACACACTAGAGATGCGCGGTTTGCGGGCACAACCGCGGAGTCCGCGGATTATCCGCGGATTATCCGCGGATCGGGCGGATGAAATTTAAAAAAATAAGATTTTATCCGCGTGCGGGTCGGGTCGGGCGGATCAATTAGATTTTTTTTTTTTTTTTTTTTTTTTTTTTTTTTTTTTGCGGGTGGCAGTTAAACCAATTCGGAAATATATACACATAGTTAAATGTTGTTACCCACATACGAAAAACGAGCAGGCACCTGCTGCATATGCCACAACAGAAGAAAAAAAAAGAAAAGAGATGGACACTTTTACGGAGCGGAGAAGGGACGCCTCGCCGGTGTCCGGGACCGAGGCCCCTTCCCCCGAGAGGGCCCCACCGGGAGCCGTAGCTGAGGCGATCCGCGAGAAGGGCCCGACGCACGTCCAGGGTCACTACCGCGCCCACCGCACCGACACCCCGCCTCGTCCGCCTTCGCCGCGGCCGGCGTCACGCGCAGCAGGTAAGCAGCTTACCTGCCCGCCACCCCCGTGGCCGGGGGCTCGTAACATGGGTCACTCCGCGCGCTCCGCCCGCGCAGCTTACCTGCCCGCCACCCCTGTTGCCGGGGGCACGTAACAGGGGTCACTCCGCGCGCAGTGCGCTCAGCGCGGCTCCCATATGATTGCGCACTGGTGTGCGTCTGGGTCGTGACAGCGTGGCACGCGAAAGACTGTACTGCATTGGATCAGTCTCCTTTCTTTAACAGGCAAAAGCTTTATAACCTCACCATACCTGCCAACTTTTGAAATCAGAAAAACCTAGTAGCCAGGGTCCAAGGGCCGCAGGCCCCGGTAGGTCCAGGACAAAGTCCTGGTGGAGGGTTCAGGGCTTCGCCCCCCGACGCAAAATGATTATTAGCATTCAGACAGGTTAAAATGTTGCTAAAAGCATCACTTTTCTATCAGTCACAGTGACTTTTCAAAACAAAAATATTACAGCAAAAATCATATGGGTTGATTGACATGTTTATTCTGTAAGCTAACTTCAATAGTTTGAAATTATTTTGACAGTTAATGCCAGTTATCCTGTCAACCTTTCACAAGACTTCAATTTGTTAATTGAAAGTATAAACAGTATAAACACTTTTTACAGTAAACAAATGGTAAAACAGTACTAAACAATTCCATAAAAAAAAATTGGTGTCATTATTAACTTTCTGTCCAAGCTTGTATAATCTACTGCCTTGTTCAATTGTAAAAAATATTCTGTGCCTAAAATTCACATTTCTATCACAATTATCATACTGTAAACATGGTAAGCTAACTTCATTAAAATTAATAGTCCTGTCAATAGCATGGAATTACAATTCAAATGTAGTTTTTTTGTAAGCCTTTCAAAAGAATTCAAAATATGAACAATTAATGAAAATTAATTTAAGCCATCAGACACTTTGAAAAGTGGCACATCACATCTCTAATGTAATCATTTGAACTTTTCAACAGAAATAGCACTGCAAAAATATTAAGGACATACTTCTGTATTTTGGTAGTTATGCTGTCAACATTTAACAAGATTTCTTCAACTTGGACTTGAAAGCATAAATAGTATAAACACTTTTAACAGTATGTCGTGCTGTGAAATACAGCCGACAGGATTGCGCACCACACAGGAAGCAAGGCCAAAGTGCATGCAGGTGCAGGAGAAGAAAGGACTTCTTTCATTTAAGGTTTGTGATAAACCATCAAACTCATTCGTTAAAAGGACTCTATAGTAATATAAAGCAAATTTTTCTGGACATTATCATGCAAGAAAAGTTTATTTTTGGGACCGCGATCACCGCGTAATGATTTTTAAAGGTTGCATTACAAACATGTAACTGTCCCATGTGATCAGCCAGTGCGATTGGAAGTCCATGCTCAATTATTGCCTCCGTAAATAAAACTTCGGCATTTATCACATCCAAAGAATCTGTTTGGGCGACGAAAAACGTTGAAAGTTTTCCACTTGTATCGCTAGCAACGGCATTAGACTTGTGTTTTTTTGTCCCAAAGTGGTCTTTTACATCGCTAATTCCTCCGTGTCCGATCGAAAAATCTTGTCTGCACAAGGTGCAATTCGCGTAGTTTTCACCCTTTTTTTTTTAAATTAAAGAAAAAACGTATTTTTTATCACTGCCCTCGTAACCCGGAACAGGTTGATGAAAACCGTACGAATTACGGGAAAACCGGAGTAGTTGGCAGGTGCCTCACTAATGCCTTGCATCGTCTATATTAGATATACCGGGCGGATAGCGGGCGGATGCAGTTCTGATCAAATGTTAGATCGGGTGGATTGCGGATGGTTGACGACTTTCTGATGCGGTTGCGGATGAAATATTTGCCTATCCGCGCATCTCTACCACACACCATATAAAAATATTCCGACGCTCCATCCACCCGTTGTGTGCCACACAGTTTTGTCCATCCATTATGGCTCGGCGCTTATTAGCAGCAGAGCAGCGCCGTTGTTAACTACTGTGCTAATTGCTACCTTGTGTGCTTTTAAGTCTTTTTCGTTTTGCTGGCTAAATATGAGTACAAAAAAGCAACGGGCAAGCGCCGCGTGGTTTGAAATATTCAAGAAGTATCCGCAGCGTTGTAGACACTTCCTCCCTACTCCCCATTTCTTCCGATGCACACCAAGGAGCTTCATCAACAAAGTAAAGTGGATTGCATTTGTCCTTATCATTGTAGCGATCCGGTTGTTGGAGTTAGGACGTTTTTGTGATGTCAAACTGTGGTGCACCACAGGGTTAGTGACAGTGTGTGTGCGTGTTGGCGTTGTGACTGTATATCAGGATAGATCAACTAGTTACCGTACATTTGGATTTGTTATTAAATAGAAAGTTGATCCATCACACCTGTTTGATATACAGTACTGTATAGTGATCTGTATAGTGTTGTGAAAGTGTACAGATGTTTACTAAAATATGGACTTTTGTGGGGGCTGTAACTTATTATTCATGTTTACATGGTTCCTTATGCTTCACGAACCCTGTTCAAGAAAAACTTAAGTTCATAAGTCAGAGTTCCACTCTACAAGAGTCTAGACTTAAAATCAAAACGATAAATAGACACCATTGTTCATTTTTATTTTTTTTTATTTTTTTTTATGGCTGTGATGATAATGTAAATGAGGTATTACTAACCACTGCTATGTTGGAAATTCTTATTCATATTGATACTGTTGTTGATATTATTCATTTTTGTTTGACTACTTTTGGATTGTTTTGTGTCATAGTTGTGTGTCCTCTTAATTGCTCTGTTGATTGCTGTTCTGAATGTTGCTGGGCTGGGTTTGGTTTTTGAATTGGAACTGTATTATTATGGTATTATTGTGTATTATTCTGTTGGACTGATTAATTAAAAAAATACAAATAATAATTAATTAATAAATAAATAGAAACATGACTTTAATCTGTAAAATTTTGTCAAGTAAAACAGCAAGTTCAGTTCCAAAGCCCCAGCAATACAAAGATTAGCAGTGCTGTCATTAACTACTGTGCTAATTGCTACCTTGTGTGCTTTTAAGTCTTTCTTAAAGTCTTTTTACAGCATTTTTGCTCGTTTTGCTGGATACAAAAAAGCAACGGACATGTGCCGCGTGGTTTGAAACATTCAATAAGTATCCACAGCGTTGTCGACACTTTCTCCCTTCTTCCCCTTTCTTCCGCTGCACACCAAGGAGCTTCACCAACAATGTAAAGTGGATTTTATTTGTCCTTATCATTGTAGCAACCTGGTTGTTGGAGTTCAAAAGTTTGTGTCATGTCAAACTGTGGTGCACCACAGGGCTAGTGACAGTGTGTGTGCGTGTTGGCGTTGTGACTGTATATCAGGATGGATCAGTTAGTTGCTGTGGATTTGGATTTGTTATTAAATATAAAGTTGATCCATCACACCTGTTTGATATACAGTACTGTATAGTGATTGTTATAGTGTTGTGAAAGTGTACAGATGTTTACTAAAATATGCTTCTGTGGGGGCTATAACTTATTATTCATGTTTACATGGTTTCTTATGCTTCATGAACCATGTTTAAGAAAAACTTAAGTGTGTAAATCACTCTAAAAGAGTCTAGACTTAAAATAAATAAATACAAAAATAGAAATGTTGACGGATACAACTTTTTTTTTTTTTTAAATGGAATAATTATTAATATTGGTACTGTTGTTGATATTATTCTTTGTTTTTTTACTACTTTTGGATTGTTTTGTGTCATGTTTCTGTGTCCCCTCAATTGCTCTGTTGATTGCTATTCTGAATGTTGCTGGTTTGGTTTTGGAATTGGAACTGTATTATTATGGTATTATTGTGTATTATTCTGTTGGACTGATTAATACAAAAATACAAATAAATAAATAAACAAATGGTTTAAAATAAAACAATAAGTTCAGTCTTTTGAAAAAGCTCCAAAGCCCCAGCAATACAAAGATTAGCAGCGAGTAGAGAAATATTATGACATATTATGAGCAGCTCAACGGTAAAAATCACTGGTGCTTGGACAATCCCTGCCTCTGGTCTTAAAAGTGTCTTCCGTATACCTCGAAGTGGGATGGTCATCTGTTTGATTCCCATTAGTCCGACATTAGCCGCTGTGACCCTAATGTTATCCACTCCATTACTCGGCTGCAAGAATAGTGGAGGGGATGATGCTCTTAGAAAAGAGGAAAGCCAAGAGGTTCAGCATGGTTGGGCAGAGCTGAAGTGTGAACGGAGAAACGCCCATCGCCTATTCGGGATCACACGAGGACCTCATGGGACACCCGGAGGGATACACTCTGTATTCACATCGGGCCTGTCCAACACACCCCGAAAACACGATATGACGCGCCCTCATCATGTAGAACATATCGATTAAACATAGAGCGATCATCCGGCAGGCAGGTCTAATTGAAAATTCCTTTACGGGATTCGTACAATCAATGACTTAAATGAAATGTCTTCATGCTAAATACTATTTGTATTATTGGTATTGCTTTGTATTTCTATGTGAATATCAACAATAATCTAATATTAAAATTGAAGAAGAATCCCCACATTTTGCAAAGGTGAATACATTTCTGGTGCCACCCAATCTGCATGAAACAGTGTTGGGTTGATTGGCTCTTTAACTCCACATTTTCGAGGATTAGACAACTCAACAACGATGGAAAAAATGGTATATTACATCCATCCATCCATCCATTTTCTACCGCTTATTCCCTTTGGGGTCGTGGGGGGCGCTGGAGCCTATTACAGTAATATATAATTAGTACTACCTATATCTCACAGTAAAATATGGATAGAACAGCTTTTCCAATGTTGATATGCAGATATTGTTTTACACACACACAAATCATAATACGGACAGACAACTTAAAACACACACACACGGATCTGATTACACACACACAGATTGATATACATACACACAAACGCATGTGTATTGTATTACACACACACAGATTGAGATAAATAATACAAAGTAATTTTGCTACAATAATACTTCCATACAATTAGTAGTGGCGAATTTTCGTTTCATGCGGTGGCTGTTTTCTTGATCAATGGCAGGGTCGATCGTCTTCGGCTTCGGGGCTGCGTCTTGTGCATGTTGAGGGCAGAGGTGTGGACTCGAGTCACATGACTTGGACTCGAGTCAGACTCGAGTCATGAATTTGATGACTTTAGACTCGACTTGACAAAATGTAAAAAGACTTGCAACTCGACTTAGACTTTAACATCAATGACTTGTGACTTCACTTGGACTTGAGCCTTTTGAATTGACATGACTTGAAATGACTTGCTACTTTCCCCAAAACCCAAAGATGAAAAAGTTATTCGGGAGCGCTCCGTATTTTTCATTGTGTACTTGTCTATCAGCGTTGCGTGTGTCAGCTGGTGTGGTCTCAGTACAACAGCCAATCAAATTAGATCTACTTTGTTTTCATCACACAGCATTCATCCAATCAAATTGCAGGACAACCAACGAAGAAGACATGTCCAAACCACACGCCAGTGAACAAAAAATGATACCTAAAATAATTTTGTTTGGGTATAAAAATTACGAGGTGGTCAACACAAAACGGTTTGCAGTATGCAACACATGCGGTTCCAAAATTACTGATGGAGAGGCAACAACTTCCAACTTCGTCCGGCATTTGAAGTTGCACAAAGAACGGTAAGTTTTGAATGTAAGATAACGTTTATTGGCTAAGTAACGTGACTTTTATTTGCTGTGTAGTTAAATCAGTGAGGCTGTAAACTCACTGCTAACGTTATAACGTTATTGCAAACACGGGAATCTGTTGCAGTTCACTACCTTATTCATACTTTTTGTTCAGTGATTTTTTTTAAGCAGGGTTACGTTAGTCAATATATCACACGTAACGTTAGACGGCGGTCAGCAGCACCGCGTATTTTAGCCACCTAAAAAAAGACAAAAATAGTAAAATAAAGGTCAGTTAAAATGTATACTATATTATGAATATGTGTACCGTTTAAGCTAGCTTTCTGACATACTGTTGGTTGTTTACCTCAGTGGTCCCCAACCACCGGGCCGCGGCCCGGTACTGGTCCGTGGATCGATTGGTATCGGGCCGCACAAGAATTATTTTTTTTTTTTTCTTTTTTTAATTAAATCAACATAAAAAACACAAGATACACTTACAAGTAGTGCACCAACCCAAAACAACTCTCTCCCCCCTTTTGTTCTGGGCATTGAACATGAAGACTCTTCCTTCACTGTTCCGAGTGGCCATGAGAGTCTTGGCAGTGCCTGCCTCCAGTGCTCCAGTGGAGCGAGTTTTCAGCCATGGTGGCATCATACTACGCCCCCATCGTGCACAAATGACTGACAGACTCTTGGCTAATTTGGTCTTTTGCAAATGCAATGCAGCATAGGGCCCTGACATATAAAAAGTACAACTTTTTTGTTATGTTCACGTATATGTCATGTTTTTTCAATGTTAACACTTTTGTACAAATAAGTACATTTGCACTTTATTTTTCAATGTGTTTGTTCTGTAAAGGAATGAGTTAATGTTTAAAATGTGCTAAAAAGTGCTATTATAAAGTGCAATGTCAGCACAATTTTCTTTCCTGCAATTTAAAATGCACTTATTTTAATAAATAAATACAGCGTTTGAAAAGCATACACAATCTGTGTTAATATATTAGTCTGTGGTTAAAAGGACTTGAAAGGACTCGAAACTCAAAATGCAGGACTTAGGACTTGACTTGAGACTTTCCAGTCTTGACTTTGGACTTGACTCGGGGCTTGCCTGTCTTGACTCGGGACTTGACTCGGACTTGAGGGCAAAGACTTGAGACTTACTTGTGACTTGCAAAACAATGACTTGGTACCACCTCTGGTTGAGGGTGAGAACATAACGTGCTTAATGACTGGCTGAATTTGTGTAAGTGCATTTAATTTATTGTGAACATGTTCATTGGCCCGCTGTGACCCGATCAGCAATTTCATTGGTCGGATGTGAAGCTTTTGAGCCCTCGAAAATTCAAAATTAACCGCAAGGTTTAAAGCGGGGGGAGAAGGTCGCTGCTTATAGTTCGGAAATTACCGTAGATGTAAGCTTTTCCCCCAAGCTTGGACATTTGCACTACAGTACAGGGTGAGAAATAAACAGTGTGTCGATTTTTCCATATGTCTTAGATTACAGGTGTCAAACTCAAGGCCCGGGGACCAAATCTAGCCCGAGAAAGCCTGGAAATATGCGTTAATAAAATGCTTAATCTTTTCTTACTAAATATATTTATTTTCTTTTTTAACATTAAAAATCATGTACTGCATGCAATTGCATGTCTTTTAAAATTCAATATAATCAAAATCAAAATATTATACTATCAAGTATTTAAAAAATATTTTTTGTTAAAATAAAGATACATATCTGCTTGACTTATGATTTCAAAACTAGTTATCAATCAAATTGTAGACTGTAAAATTGACGATAGATCGTACGGTTAAATTCCACCCACTGAGTTTTTTATCATAAAACTTTGGTACTATTTTTTTTCCATACACAGTAAGACACTAAAACACAAAAAATACAAATAAAATAAAAAAAAACATTAAAACAACACAATTTTACGGTAAAAAACTAACAAACTGGCAGCTCTGTTGCTTGAATTTTACCGCTAAAAACAGTGGTATTGTTTTTCCATTCTATTCCATGTATTCATTTTTTTTATATGCTGTAAAAAACCCACTGCTTTTACTGTAAAATGTTGGCGACTGAGCTGACAGTTCTTAAAGTAAAATGTTTATATTTTTTTTAAGCTTATGTAAAAACGTATATTGTTAATGCATGATATATATATATACATGCATATTCATATACAGTATTACTAATTGTTAAACGCGGCCCTCTGAGGGCAACTATAACATTGATGTGGCCCTCAATGAAAACCAGTTTGACACCCCTGTCTTAGATGTATGAGAAAATTGATAGTAAAGAATCTCTGAATATTTGAAATATTTGATTGAGCGGTAACTGGTCAAAGTTCCTCTGAAGTGAAGGCGCTATTATGGCCACACTGGAAATCCAAATGTCTTTGCTGCAGCAATGCGCTGTTTAGGGAACTGATGACTGTTAAGTCGTATTTTTTTTAACTTGGTTTACAAAAACAACTATAGAGACTAAATGTTCCTCAATGAAGGCTCAGTAGTCTGTGACCGTGGTTTAACACATTTGTTAGTGTGAACAGTAATCGAGGCCGAAAAGTAAGTATACCACACGAGAGATGTTTTGTCATAGTATATTTGATCTACAGTTGCTTATGTTAATGTAAACGATTGGCTGCTCAATTGGCTGAACTCAATTAAGTGAAGTGAAGTGAAGTGAATTATATTTATATAGCGCTTTTCTCTAGTGACTCAAAGCGCTTTACATTATGAAACCCATTATCTTAGTTACATTTTTAAACCAGTGTGGGTGGCACTGGGAGCAGGTGGGTAAAGTGTCTTGCCCAAGGACACAACAATAATAATAATAATAATAATAATGAACTTTACATTTGTTAAAATGTCAAAGTGCTAAAAGTATAAAAAATAAATAAATAAAAAATGTAAAAAAATTGGAAAGTTACAATATAATAATAACAAATTTAAACACAAATGAAAACATGACACACACTAGATAAACATTAGATAAAACAGTAACATAGATAAAGATAGAAATAAAAGCATAAAAACACTGGTTAAAACGTGGGATGTCCGATAATGGCTTTTTGCCGATATCCGATATTCCGATATTGTCCAACTCTTTAATTACCGATACCAACCGATATATACAGTTGTGGAATTAACACTTTATTATGCCTAATTTGGACAACCAGGTATGGTGAAGATAAGGTACTAAACAATTAATAAAATAAGATAAATAAATTAAAAACATTTTCTTGAATAAAAAAGAATGGAAAACAATATAAAAACAGTTACATAGAAACTAGTAATTAATGAAAATGAGTAAAATGAACTGTTCAAAACTGATCAAATCCTCATTACCTGCATTGTTAGCCACCTCTTGCTAGCGGTTATTTATGATTTAGAATGCATAAAAACAGAGGACCATATGTGAAGTGAAGTGAATTATATTTATATAGCGCTTTTCTCTAGTGACTCAAAGCGCTTTACATTATGAAACCCATTATCTAAGTTACATTTTTAAACCAGTATGGGTGGCCCAAGGACACAACAATAATAATAATAATGACTTACATTTGTAACGTACTTTACATTTGTTAAAATGTCAAAGTGCTAAAAGTATTAAAAAAATAATAATAATTAAAAAAAAAATTGGAAAGTTAGAATATATAATAACAAATTTAAATACAAATGAAAACATGACACTCACTAGATAAACATTAGATCAAACAGTAACATAGATAAAGATAGAAATAAAAGCATGAAAGCACTGGTTAAAACGAGGGATGTCCGATAATGTCAAGAAAAGCAGATACGCACCTTCATGCGCTCGCAGTTGTTGACCAGCACGTTGCGCAGCTCCTTGGACACCATGTACAAGTGTCTCTTCTTGCCCATAACCAATTATGCGCCATAGTCCCCCCCCCCCCCATTCGTTATTGTGACTCAAAATCACTACGGTATAGGGCGGTGTTCCGCAACCTGCGGCTCTTTAGTGCCGCCCTAGTGGCTCCCTGGAGCATTTTTAAAAAATAAATGGAAAAAAAAATGGGGAAAAATAATTGTTTTGTTTTAGTATGTTTTTTTGTTTGAGGACAAACATGACACAAACCTTCCCATTTGTTAGAAATCCCGCTCTTTAATATGTTTGTGTGTATGCGTCACTGATTAGAGTATATGGTGAACATCGTTTTGTCCTACTAATTTCGGCGGTTTTTGAACTCACCATAGTGTGGACTGTGACGCAACAGTTTGTTGACATGTAAAATCTTCCACTCCTTCTTTGTCTCATTTTGTCCACCCAAAGTTTTATGCTGTGCGTGAGTGCACAACAGTGCGCTTTGTTGATGTTATTGACTTGTTGGAGTGCTAATCAGGCATATTTGGTCAGTGCATGACTGCAAGCTAATCAATGCTAACATGCTATTTAGGCTAGCTGTAGGTACATATTGCATCATTATGTATTTGTAGGTATATTTGAGCTCATTTAATATCCTTCACTTTTATCCTCATTGTATATAATTTAGTTTTGCATGTCTCATGACACATTATATGTATGTAATATTGGCTGCATTTCTGATAGTTGTTTGTGTGCCATATTGTTCCAGACCACAGCAAACATTGCCGAGCTTGCCAAAGATTGTAATACAGGTAAAAGCCAGTAAATTAGAATATTTTGAAAAACTTGATTTATTTCAGTAATTGCATTCAAAAGGTGTAACTTGTACATTATATTTATTCATTGCACACAGACTGATGCATTCAAATGTTTATTTCATTTAATTTTGATGATTTGAAGTGGCAACAAATGAAAATCCAAAATTCCGTGTGTCACAAAATTAGAATATTACTTAAGGCTAATACAAAAAAGGGATTTTTAGAAATGTTGGCCAACTGAAAAGTATGAAAATGAAAAATATGAGCATGTACAATACTCAATACTTGGTTGGAGCTCCTTTTGCCTCAATTACTGCGTTAATGCGGCGTGGCATGGAGTCGATGAGTTTCTGGCACTGCTCAGGTGTTATGAGAGCCCAGGTTGCTCTGATAGTGGCCTTCAACTCTTCTGCGTTTTTGGGTCTGGCATTCTGCATCTTCCTTTTCACAATACCCCACAGATTTTCTATGGGGCTAAGGTCAGGGGAGTTGGCGGGCCAATTTAGAACAGAAATACCATGGTCCGTAAACCAGGCACGGGTAGATTTTGCGCTGTGTGCAGGCGCCAAGTCCTGTTGGAACTTGAAATCTCCATCTCCATAGAGCAGGTCAGCAGCAGGAAGCATGAAGTGCTCTAAAACTTGCTGGTAGACGGCTGCGTTGACCCTGGATCTCAGGAAACAGAGTGGACCGACACCAGCAGATGACATGGCACCCCAAACCATCACTGATGGTGGAAACTTTACACTAGACTTCAGGCAACGTGGATCCTGTGCCTCTCCTGTCTTCCTCCAGACTCTGGGACCTCGATTTCCAAAGGAAATGCAAAATTTGCATGGTTGGGTGATGGTTTGGGGTGCCATGTCATCTGCTGGTGTCGGTCCACTCTGTTTCCTGAGATCCAGGGTCAACGCAGCCGTCTACCAGCAAGTTTTAGAGCACTTCATGCTTCCTGCTGCTGACCTGCTCTATGGAGATGGAGATTTCAAGTTCCAACAGGACTTGGCGCCTGCACACAGCGCAAAATCTACCCGTGCCTGGTTTATGGACCATGGTATTTCTGTTCTAAATTGGCCCGCCAACTCCCCTGACCTTAGCCCCATAGAAAATCTGTGGGGTATTGTGAAAAGGAAGATGCAGAATGCCAGACCCAAAAACGCAGAAGAGTTGAAGGCCACTATCAGAGCAACCTGGGCTCTCATAACACCTGAGCAGTGCCAGAAACTCATCGACTCCATGCCACGCCGCATTAACGCAGTAATTGAGGCAAAAGGAGCTCCAACCAAGTATTGAGTATTGTACATGCTCATATTTTTCATTTTCATACTTTTCAGTTGGCCAACATTTCTAAAAATCCCTTTTTTGTATTAGCCTTACACAATATTCTAATTTTGTGACACACGGAATTTTGGATTTTCATTTGTTGCCACTTCAAATCATCAAAATTAAATGAAATAAACAATTGAATGCATCAGTCTGTGTGCAATGAATAAATATAATGTACAAGTTACACCTTTTGAATGCAATTACTGAAATAAATCAAGTTTTTCAAAATATTCTAATTTACTGGCTTTTACCTGTATATACGGCTTTTCATTTTTCTGCGGCTCCAAATAGATTTGTTTTTTGTACTTTTGTTCCAATATGCCTCTTTCAAAGTTTTGGGTTTGCCACCCCTGGTATAGGGTCACACACGACACACGACACACGACACACGTTAATCGCACAATAAAAAAAAGTGTTGTTAAAGGGAACTCGTCGACTCTGTTTTATCGCGTTAACTTTAACAGCCCTATACCGTACTCAACAGAAAATGATTATGTTTTCCACCCTTTTACTTAAAAAAATATTGACAACCGTATCCTTCACCCAAGATTCACTTTGTGAATATAATGTTTACCTAACTGCTCCAATATGTGCTTGGTATGTTACAGTTTTTTTTTTTTGTTACTGACCACTTCTTTCCTGGTTTTCCCAGTAATTCCCAATGTTATTAGGTCCAATTGTACTAATTGCGGCAAAGAGTGGCCATAAGACATCAAGGCAACTTTTGACAGTGGTGAACCGTGCATATGCGGTGAAGTCGGGAACAAGTGGTACTGTCCTACAGTTGAACCCAGGAACGGCTCTTTCGCATGTCTCACCTTTCATCCCATGACCCCATTATTTCTCCTTCCATAGTATCCTCTCTAAGCAGAAGGTGGTTGATTGCCGGGGTCTGCAGATTGCTCTCCCTCTCATAATGTTATCTTAAGAAATGTGGAAACAATTGGACCTCCATTTGACTTTGGCAGCTGAAATGACTACCACATTGGCATCCTCCAAGACCGAACACACGTGTGTGTGTGTACAGAGTTCCCCCCTAGAGATTCCACAGAGGGATTTCAGGCGTTGTGTGATCCAGTGCCTCTCATCATGGCAAATTGACCATGTGCACTTGACGGCCGGTTGAGTAATCTCCTGACACGTCGGCTTTACCACACCACTCCGCAATCACAGAAAGAAAAATAACTTTGGGGAAGAAAAGTCATAAATAACCGGGGCAGAGAGGGAGACTCACTCTCTCTTTGCCCTCTGAACCTGCTTGAGAAAACAGTCAATAAGAGAGGAACAACATGATTTTGTGTGGTTGTGATCATTAGTAGAGCACATTATGTGCCCTAAAGTACAGTGCTAACTGGGAACGTTCAATATAGTGAAGGAAAACAAATCATTTGCGGCCCGAGGCTACAGTCAAGGTAAAACAATACTGCTATTATCCGGATGGGAAGGGACACTACAGTACGTTACGAGCCGCAATAAATCATTGAAAGAAAGCCGTGGAGATAGACGAGAGCATGGCGAACCGAGCAATAAAGACTGAAGAGACCATGAACACCGATATTTTTATTAAAAGCTGATACTTTTATGTGCATTTCGGGTTAGTGAAAACTGACTTTTTGCAAAGCTTAAGCAGACACAATTCCATACCTTAAAAACAGACGGAAGAACATAGACTTTTCTGGCGTATATATTTTGTATGACATCATAGTACAGGGACATCAACTACTATGTCCTTGTGGCCAAAGCTTTCCATCCGACCTTCAGAATAAAACAACATAATTCAGAATACAGTTATGACACTAAATATATTTATTATTGTGAAAATCCAAAATTACATTAGCATATATTTACCTTAACTTTGCCATGCTAAATCAAACACAGATGGCATTCTCTGTAAGTCAAGATCCATCCATCCATTCATTTTGTACCGCTTGTCCCTTTTGGGGTCACCTATCTCAGCTGCATTCGGGCGGAAGGCGGGGAAAACCCTGGACAAGTCGCCACCTCATTGCAGGGCCAACACAGATGGACAGACAACATTCACACTCACATTCACACACTAGGGCCAATTTAGTGTTGCCAATCAACCTATCCCCAGGTATTGAGTCTAAAATAGCGAGCAAGATTAGTCAAAACATATTTATAAGGAATGTGCTATGATTGACGATCTGCGCTGCATACCTTTTAATGTTAACTATATCTGGTGCAATGTTGTATATTCCTAACCATAAACTGATGTGTATTTGTACATTGTTTAAGTTCCTTACTTAAACCATTCCTTTGATACATTGTTCTACATTTTCAGGGTAGCCTGTTGTTTGCTTTGTACAAAATGTTTTAAATAGTACAGTATCTGTAAATGTCATTAGTTTAAATTTAATTAACAAGCCGATATCCAGTTTTATGGATTATCTTAACTGATCTTTTCTGCAGCACTACTAGTGAATTAAGTGCACTTTTATAATTGTTTCCCCAAATCGCTAAACAATACTTCAGATATGGTAACACCAGTGAACAGTACAGAATAAGTGTTTTTTTTTTTATACAGAATTACTTTTGACTTATCAATATTGATGTTTCTTGATACGTCATGTAGTATGTGTTTAATGAGTGATTTTCAGCTCATTTAGTAATTTAGTATGACTCCTAACACTGTTTGTTCTTGTACCTTGTCAATACCTACATCATTTATTTGTATTTGTGTGTAATTATCCATGTTTGTATTTCCATCCATCCATCCATTTTCTACCGCTTATTCCCTTTGGGGTCGCGGGGGGCGCTGGAGCCTATCTCAGCTACAATCGGGCGGAAGGCGGGGTACACCCTGGACAAGTCGCCACCTCATCGCAGTGTTTGTATTTCCAAATAAAAATATTTTGGTTTTACTTCAATTGATTTTAATTTTTTCATAGTTTTCATTACTTCCTGAGAGTTGGTACCTGAGCAGAATGCAGTAATGTAATCCCAAAATAGTATTAGCTTAAGGTCTTTTGTGGATTTACAAATGTCTTTATATAAATTCAATAATTCTGGTCCGAGAAGTGACCTCTGGGGTACACCACAAGTCACATCTAAGCACTCTGATGTGTGATCTCCTAGCCTCACATATTGCTTCCTGTTGATTAAGTATCTTTTAACCCAGTTTAAAACGACTCACCTCATGTCAAATTGTTTTAATTTGTCGATTAGGATATTGTGATAGATTGTATCAGATGCTTTTTGATAGATCCATACATACTGCAGAATCACAGTGTTTACAATTTATTGTGTTGGTAATTTCAATTTGTTCACACACTAGCACACACTACAACATAAATACAATTATGTCCAGATAAAAGTGTTAAATTCATTGCATAATAGCATAAGTACAATATGTTAGGTTTGGTACTAGGGATGTAACAATATTAACATTTCATATCACGGTTATTGTGACCAAAATTATCACGATTGTCATTATTGTTGAATGTGCTCAAAAAGTACGTATACACACACTAAAATCTGACCTAGTTATTTTTTTTTCAAATAACTAAAATAAATAGACCCACTGTTAGAAAACTCACTATGTTTCATGTTTTGTTTCTTATGCTTCACTGATAGTGTTTTAGTTTTAGTATTTAATCTGTTTTAATGGATACACTTTTATTGTTTTAAATATTGCTTTGTATTGTAGCAATTTAAGATTTATTTAAATGAAAAGTGCATAACAAATAAAATCTAATATTATTTCTGGTGGGTGTTGCGGCATCCTACTCTGTTCAGTGGTCCTTGAATGCACCATAAAAACACCTACGTCTCTTATTCCTCTGAGAAAAGAACGATCCCTCTGTGTTCACTCTGAGAGCTTGTTGCTTCAATGTGTACAACTCAATAGCTTAGTTGCTCGGGCAGTAATGTGTTTATATACGTTTAGATTGGGGTATGTCGCTTCTTAAAGGGGAAATATGTTAAATCTCTTGTTTTCATGTCAGCATTTAAGATTGCGAGCTGGCGCCAGTCAGTCCTTGAGTTTATCAAAGTGCAGTTATCACTCAAGGTGTTTCAATAATTTAAATCTAAACATAATATTAGCTGTCAGGAGTTATCATTAATACCTTTTACCATTACATCCCTACTTGATACTAAGTGAATTACAGTACGTTTAAGTCATGCGCTGTTATTTGTCACGTCCCTTGTCCTCACTGCTACCAGAATGTGCATTTAGCAACTCAAAAGTGCGCACATTATTTTGCCACATTATATGTACAGGTACCTTTTAAAAAAAAATATTATGATGTGAAAATCCATTCATTTCAGCATTTCAACTTCAAATGTGAAACTAATATGTGATGTAAACTCATTACATACAATGTGAAATATGTCAAGCTTTTATTTGTTATAATTTTGATGATCAGGGTTTACAGTTTTTGATAAACAAAAACGTTCAGAAATTTAAATTAAAGGTTTTCATACGATGTAAGCCATAATCATTCACATTTTATCAAAAAATATCTTGAGTTGCATTTTATGAACCTATGTCAAACATTAGTTTCGCCTCGTAAATCTAATTGCTGGTACAAACAAACCTTTGCACGATATATATATATATATTTTTAATTTCACATGTATTTTCTATAAATCACATTATTGATGTAAAAAGTATTGCACGCTACTGTTAGGCACTGTTTAGTGTGTAGACAACATTTATAAACTTAACCAAATGATGGGTCGGACGGTTCTGGATTTGTAAAATTGGACTGTAGTGTCTTGCTGCAGTACAGTAATATAACTCTGTTAAAATTGCAAAAGGCAAAAAAAAATGCACAATTCATGGATCAAATAATACTATAAGACTTATAATACAATATTAATTTTATGTAAGGATATTATCTGGTCCTTGGACAAATTTAGTAGATTGCATTGCCCAATTCAATTCTGCACCATTAAGAATCACAAAGTGCATTCATTTGGTATTATCATTAATTCTATATAACAGTGGGATAGATTCTTACATTTATCATTAAAAAGAACAACTTTTATAGGATATTAAGACTTCACTGTAGGATGTTATATCATATTTCCTATTGCTTTAGCATGAGTGTGACACCAAAAACACCCTTGCAGGTTGATGTGTGTATTTAACAAACAAGTTGACCATCCAAGATGCTAGCAAAAAAAATAGCTCGGCTTTGGTGCCACTGTTGCCATAACTTTGTCACAAGGGCTCAAACCAAAGAGAAAAATTCAGTTGGCATCGCTGGAAGACTAGGGGTAATGCATGGGAGCGCCGCAACATATGTATGGTTGTAACTCATGACCCAGCCACAGGCCTGTCTAGGAATGTAATTGCCCACATGAAGCTGGATGTACTCACAGGAGAGGTTGGGACGAGAGAGAGAAAGAAAGAGGGAGGGCAGTTGAAGGGTTTAAGGGGGAAAATGTGGTCATCAATTGCTGGCAGCAGATTCAGGGAGAAGATTATTGGACGGTAACCCAGTGGCAGATGTCTGATGAGTATCTATTAACCTGCTCCTTACATCTCAGCGGCCATGTTGCTGATGAATTCAGACCAGGAGGCCTTGTACCGCCCAATAGGAGGGTTTGCTAATCCCTCTCCACGGAAAAAAAGAGCTGCCAGAGACCTCAGGACCTGATTGGCTGCATTTGTACTGCACTGGCACAGCTAACGGGGCCAGGATGCAACCCAGGCAATACAAGTCAACCCCTGCTGGGTCCGGTCCATTGCTCCTCTATCATCATATCAGTGTCCTCTTTTATCGCTTTTTCACCTTCTCCATCTAACGCATTCAAGTGTTATGTCTATCAGGCCACCCGCTGATCTATTGGTTGTCCATCCACTTAACCTTCCAATGTCCGTCCCTGCGTTACTCAACTGATACACAACATTGTAAGTCATCACGACTGTTCAAGTTCAGAATAAGACACTGTCTATTCAGCAAACTCAAACTGGCATGATAACACTGCCGCCAATATAATATCACATTTTGGACCCTGTGTGAAAAGAAAGCTTTATGTGAGTTTGAATTTCAAGATACTTGCCCACAGCTTGATGAGAAAGTACCTTAACTCATCAGCTCAATTGGTTCTATTCTATAAGTGAGGTCTTGAAATGGCTAGTCATGCTTTTATTCGTCTTTGCCTTGACTACTGTAGCGCCCTGTGTTTGGTGTCAACCAGTAAATAACTGTGCTCTCTGCACTGGCTTCCAGTCTGTTTTAGAGTTTATAAGAAACTATTAAAGGGGCCCAATTAGGGCTGTACAGTATACCGTTACTAATGCAGTATTGCGGTACTAATCAATTGAAATTGGTACCGCAGGGCACAACCGGACATCCACCATGCCATTAACACTACTGCACATGCTCGCGCTACCTCTCCTAACTCGCCCACTCACGTACTCAAGTCCCTCACCCCACATACTGCCATTCTTAAAGGAGCACACACACACATGCACTACTCTCACAACAGCTGCTTTAAAACACGCCTCGCCAAATGTGGCGATTAGTATTTCCACCTTTGCTGCACACTTAGGTAAACATTTAAATAATAAACATTCAGATCTGCACGAGGAGTTATAAAAAGTAACAGGTAAAAATGTAGTTGTGACACCTGTCCTGCTGTTCGGTCCGGTGCAGACTGTAGTCGAGGAGCACAGGGAAGAAGTTCCCTTCAGGGTTGATGCCATTTCAATGCCTTTTAATTTATATTTTAACCTTGTAAAAGTGTTCTTTGACTGTGAGTGTTTAATGTAGTGTAAGAGCCAATATTGACATTTGTCGTAGTTCCCTTTATTTGAAAAAGTATTGAAAAATATCGATATACATTTTGGTACCGGTACCGGTACACAATTATTGGTATCGGGACAACCCTAGGCCCTATTACGCAAAAACATATTTTCTTACAAATTGGTATCTGCTGTTGAGTATATGGCAGGGCTATTCAACTACAACATGATGAGGGCCGCAGTTTCAAGAGTCCAAGGACTCAGGGGCCAGGCACCAAAATGTAGAAGTTTCAATAGAAAGTACCTCCGCAGGTTATATTTCTTTGAGACTGCGTTTACTTAATTTCAAAGTAAACACATCGGCTTTCACACTGCACTGTCAATAAAGTCATTATTTTGCCCTCGGTACTTGTTTGCAGCGTGTGCAGCTAAGAAGGTCCAGTTTTTGTTAAGGATGTTCCTTCTTTTGTATTTTTTTTCCTTCCTTAGTTTTATTTATTTACTTATTCCTTCATTTAGGTTTGTAAGACTGAAAATATAAACATAAAATCAACCTAACAAAAGTATAACGTCCATTGTGTATATCACATAAATAATGTCCATTGTGTATTTTACAGAAATTAAATAGGTTTAGTGTTAATATATTCACACAATAAACTACAAATGTTTACACATATAGAAATTCACACACCAAACATTGTATGTGACTAATCGCTATTGGCGTCGTCGCCCTCGACTGGTGAAATTTAGCACTGCATGTATTAGACGAGGTTTGATCGTTGCTCTCAAGACAAAAAACAACACGACCACGAATACAAAATACATCGCAAAGTCAGCAATTTAAAAACAAAACTAAGTAAATATATTTATGCACAATATCTACTTACAAATGTTTGACCAAGTTTCGTGATGAAAGATTACACGCTGGGATTGCTACCATTATTGCTGCTTGTCTACATCAATGCGTCCGTCACTTAAAAGATCCGACAGGAAACAATGACTCGATCACTTGCTCGGGGTAGAACATTCATACTTTGTTGTCCAGTCGTTGTTAAAAGTCAAATTTTTGCAATTTATTTAGATTTTTTTCCAGGGTTGAATGAGTAGTCTTCTTCTACTCTCCCCGCTAATGCTTCACTGTGAAACATATGCCTCGCTGTTGCCCCCTGCGGGGTGGCGGTGGTACTGCTTACATGATCAACCTTTTAATGGTTTCATCAAGCTGTTTCGGGTGATGTTAGGCAGGCCAAATGAAAGGCGGGCCGCCAGTTGAATAAACCTGGTATCTTGTATCTGGGATCTGGGATCTGCTTAAGTATGGAAAAATGTTTAAATCAAACCGTAGAGGCATTGCAGAAATATTTATCAAAAATGATTGCCTTCCTTTCTTCTTCCGCCAAACAAGTTTGGAATGTACACAATTGGTGACACAAATTGGGAAAACCGTCAGCGAATTATCCATGTATATGAGTGGTCTCCAAACTACGGCCCACCAGCGTCCAAAACTCGGCCCGCGAGTAGTCCCGAGTATTTTTTATTTTTTTTTAACTTTTATATTTATTATATTTATATACATGTATGTATGTATATATATATATATATATATATATATATATATATATATATATATATATATATATATATATATATATATACACATATATATACACATATATATAAATATACACGTATATGTGTGTATATATATATATATATATAAATAAATAAATAAAAATATATATATATACATACATATACACATATATAGGTCTGTGTATATATATATATATATATATATATACACACACATATATATAAATATACATAAATATACACATATATATGTGTGTGTATATATATACACATATATATATATATATATATATATATATATATATATATATATAAGTGGAGGAGTTCAAGTACCTCGGAGTCTTGTTCACGAGTGGGGGAAGAGTAGATCGTGAGATCGACAGGCGGATCGGTGCGGCGTCTTCAGTAATGCGGACCCTGTATCGATCCGTTGTGGTGAAGAAGGAGCTGAGCCGGAAGGCAAAGCTCTCGATTTACCGGTCGATCTACGTTCCCATCCTCACCTATGGTCATGAGCTTTGGGTCATGACCGAAAGGACAAGATCACGGGTACAAGCGGCCGAAATGAGTTTCCTCCGCCGAGTGGCGGGGCTCTCCTTTAGAGATAGGGTGAGAAGCTCTGTCATTCGGGGGGAGCTCAAAGTAAAGCCGCTGCTCCTCCACATCGAGAGGAGCCAGATGAGGTGGTTCGGGCATCTGGTCAGGATGCCACCCGAACGCCTCCCTAGGAAGGTGTTTCGGGCACGTCCGACCGGTAGGAGGCCACGGGGAAGACCCAGGACACGCTGGGAAGACTATGTCTCCCGGCTGGCCTGGGAACGCCTCGGGATCCCCCGGGAGGAGCTGGACGAAGTGGCTGGGGAGAGGGAAGTCTGGGCTTCCCTGCTTAAGCTGCTGCCCCCGCGACCCGACCTCGGATAAGCGGAAGAAGATGGATGGATGGATATATATATATATATATATATATATATATATATATATATATATATATATATATATATATATATATATATATATATATATGTATGTGTGGGGAAAAAAATCACAAGACTATTTCATCTCTACAGGCCTGTTTCATGAGGGGGGGTACCCTCAATCGTCAGGAGATTTTAATGGGAGCATTCGCATACCATGGTTTGTATAGGGCACAGAGTGGGTGGGTACAGAGTGGGTGGGTACAGGCTGGCCTAGGGGCGTGGTGATTGGCTCATGTGTTACCTAGGAGGTGTTTCCGTCTATGGCGGCATGTTGTTACAATTTCGCTGCGCTTGTTGAGGGATGACAGGTCTGGACGGTAGATAATAAACAGTTTCTCTTTCAAGCATAGGTTGCATCTTTTATTACCACTATTGTAAGGTGTGCTGGATGCAAGAATTTGCCATGTTATTGAATATTCAACATTATTGTCTTTGAGGTCCCAAATGTGTTTGCTGAGTTCTGTGGTATTTTGCAGGTTTTTGTTCCTGAAAGAAGCCTTGTGGTTGTTCCATCCGGTTTTGAATTCACCCTCGGTTAATCCTACATATGTGTCGGATGTGTTAATGTCCTTGCGTATTACCTTAGATTGGTAGACAACTGATGTTTGTAAGCACCCCCCGTTGACAGGGCAATCAGGTTTCTTTCGACAGTTACATGCTTTGTTGGTTTTGGAGTCGTTCTGACTTGGGGTCGAAGGCTCATTTGCAATTGTTTTGTTGTGGTTTGAGATGATTTGTCGTATATTGTTCATGCAGCTGTTATATATTATTATATTATATTCAATAACATGGCAAATTCTTGCATCCAGCACACCTTACAATAGTGGTAATAAAAGATGCAACTTATGCTTGAAAGAGAAACTGTTTATTATCTACCGTCCAGACCTGTCATCCCTCAACAAGCGCAGCGAAATTGTAACAACATGCCGCCATAGACGGAAACACCTCCTAGGTAACACATGAGCCAATCACCACGCCCCTAGGCCAGCCTGTACCCACCCACTCTGTACCCACCCACTCTGTGCCCTATACAAACCATGGTATGCGAATGCTCCCATTAAAATCTCCTGACGATTGAGGGTACCCCCCTCATGAAACAGGCCTGTAGAGATGAAATAGTCTTGTGATTTTTTTTCCCCACACATACATATATTGCGCTCTACTACGGTATCGAGCACTATTTTTTGGATAACCTTATTAAGACATATATATATATATATATATATATATATATATATATATATATACACACACACATATATACATATATATGTGTATGTATATATATATGCATATATATATATGTGTGTGTGTATATATATATATATATATATATATATATATATATATATATATATATATATATATGTATGTATGTATGTATAGCCCAGCCCCTTGCCAACTTTTTTTAACCCAATGCTGCCCCTGGGTCAAAAAGTTTGGCGACCTCTGATGTATATTGTTATCAATATATATTATCCTTTGCAGTCCACGCTGTAGTCAGACTGTAGGCAGACTGGCTCGTACATGCACATGCATCCTCTGCTGTTTCCTTTTATAATATAAAGTAGTGTATAGTCCTCAATTAGATATGTCAGTGAATCGCTATGGAAGCGCTAAAAACTACAATAAGTGGGCGGGGAGAAAACGCTGTCAAAGTGGAGCCTCGTAAGTTGAGGAAGGACAATGCAAGCTTCTAACATTGCATGGCCCAGTCAAAATACATGGTCGTTGCTACACATCTGTTCATCTATTAAAGGCATATGGGTCGAGCTGGGCCAACTACTTTTGTGCATAGATGGGACCTTTATCCACAGCCCAATCAGTCTTGGTGGGGGTGATGTAATAGACCTGTCTTGGCCTCCCTCGTCCTTCCAAGCACAGCTGAACAGCACGATTCCACCTAGTCGGCCTGACAAAGCGCCAGGTCGCTGTCATCACCTGCTAAAGGGACACAATGGACGCCACGGAGAGGTAAATGTAGGAGGTAGAGCGACTTTTGTACGAAGGTGGTCTGTCGGAACATTTGAGTCGCACATGCCAAAAGAGACAAGGGAGATACTTGGAGCATGATGAGTAAATAAAAAAGTATTTTGCAAACCTTGCCCAACGGCTCATTTAGCAGCCTCATAATAGTGTGTTTATAATACCAATGCTAATATGCCTCTTTAGAAATTATGACCGCATTTAACTGTCACAAGCGGAATGCTGCCCACTTGCTATGGAACCTTGATGTTTCCATTCACTGCATTAAACTACGTGGCTTGCAAACTATGTGGTGTCCAAACTATGGCCCGCGGGCAAATTGTGGCCCGCCGACGCCTTTAATTTGGTCCACGAGACGGCACAAGTTCATCAAGCAGTCTGGCAGGGCAGGGTGTTTTCATATTAATTTTTAACATCTGGCGGTTTGATAGGAGATTATTTGTCACCATAAAGTATGCTTTCTAAAGTCCTAATGCATAGCATTTACCTATATGACCCAATCCAAACAACCTTCCCAGTTCATGGCGCATAAAATAAAGAATTCAACCAGCACAAAAAGTCAACAAACATGGTCACACATAACAGAACCTGCTCACTGAACTGTGTGGATATTATATAAAAAAAGCCAACCACCATAAAAAAAATATAAAAATCTAACCCATTTAAATCCATTGCAAGGCATGATGGGAAAAATGCAAAAAAACTCACCACACATATCCATGTTTGGCACATTTCAGGTGTTTGATATTTCTGATTGATTACAAAGCTTTAAGGAGGTTGTCACGGAGGTAAACAAGGTAGGAGTTAAACCTTTACATACTCGTAATATTCAATTCTAACAATTATTCATTATACATCTATTATATTATTATAATATGTACACATACAAATACAAATACAAACATGACATAACATTCCTTGAGATTTTGAAGGGCGTGAAAACATTTTGATTCATATTTTTTTCACTTTTTCTTGCAAAAAAAAATATCAAACTTGTAATATAAAAAATATTTTTTTTTATTTTGACCCTCTTAGACAGATAATGCAACTGGCTTAAATTAGTAAAAACTCATGTTATGTACATGTATACTAATTGAAGACTGCAACATCATTTCATATAAATGCATGTAGAGGGTTAAAAAAAATTATATGTTTTGAATTTTTTTGTTGAGGGCTGAAATAGATTGAAATATTTAAGCAAAACAAAATATAAATAGAAAATTCAAAATGTTTTTATGCCCTTTGAAAAATGAATGACTTATTTAATTATGATGATTATTATTATTAGTTATAATACAATTAAAACAGTACTGTGACGATCTGTCACTTCCTTTCTGTTTGTTTCCTTGTTTTTGTATTTACTTTTTTTTTTTTTTGTATTTACTTCCCATCAGTGCTTTTATTTTGGTTTCCAATTCCTGCTTGTCACGCTGAGCACTGTGTTTTTTCCTCACCTGCCGTTGATTGGCAGCGAGTCCACACCTGCTGCAAATCAACATGTGTCCTATTGATGCCTTGTCTCGAGCACTCCTCAGTGCTCGAAGATTGCTTTATGTTTGGAACGCTTACATGCAAGACTGCTTCATTTCCCTCTCTGTTTCGAGTAATAAGACTCATCCTACCTTCTCAACGTCTCCTGGTTCCTGCATCTTGGGGTCCAAACAATTGCAGCCATGCGAGTTCCTCACAAGTACAGTCGTTTGACAATGGCCTCCGAGTATGTGCTTTTACTGCCATCTAGTGTTTTATTTTAAGTTTGTGTCATATAAAACTAGTAAAACATCAATACAGTATTTGTTTTCCAATTGGTGCTGAAATTCTGTGCTTTTTGAAGTTAAGGTTACAAACACACTTAAAAATGTATAACAAATGTATAAAATAACAGGCTGATTCAATGGTACTAACAAAAATAACCTCAAAACAGTGTTGCTTTTTCCACAACTTTCTGAAAAAGTCCCGCAAATTCAGATATTTTTGACTGCATCGGTCACAAATAATCCCGGAGGGACTGATTATTGCAATGTGTGTGTTTAATTTGACTTCTAATGTAATACGATAACAATCTACAAGGTTAGTATAGTTGGCTTCTCTTTCTTCCCCTTCATTTAACTGCTTTCTTTTGTATTTCAAGTTACCATTACGTATATGTATTGTTGCATTTGAATCAATTGTATTGTTTATAATAGAGGTAATTATTGTTATTATTCATTATCAATAGCACTATTTCATTTGGTATTTGTATTGATCCATTTTTAGTGTAATAATTGTCATTGTCATTCTGTATTATTAATATTTATTTCACTAACTGCTTCTTTGATATCACTTTTACCATCATATTTGTATTTGCTGAAGTTGCTCTATTGTTGTTGTTATTGTTGTGTTTGCTGTTGTTTTTGTCTCTCTGTCTTATCACCCTCTTGTCCCTGCAATTTCCCGCTCTGTCTTCCTTTTTTCTCTTTCTATCCCCTCCTGCTCTGGCCTGGCTGCACCAAATAATAATATAAAGCCATTTAAAAAAGTCAAATACAAATAAGGCAACAAGAGGTAGTATCCCACACTTCTTTTTTGTAAAGTATATGTGTACAGCCGATATGGGCATCTGCATCAGCAATATGATTTGCCTGAGTAGCTGGACAGGACAAAAAAAAAAAAAAAAAAAAAAATAAATAAATAAATAAAGTGACTTCATGGGAGGTCAGAGAGAGTAGAAATGTTCACTGTACAAACATACATATACACATACTGTACATATGCAAGCACATATGCATACATACACGCATGCATATAATCACATTTCATCAAACATATATTAAAGTTGTTCCCCTCGGGAAAACTGGGTAACACATGGCACACTGACAAAGCTTAACCTATTGTTAAGCTCTTTAGTATTTACATGCTGCCGCTAGGCGACATCATACGCAAATACGGTGTTAGCTTTCATTGCTATGCTGATGACACCCAACTCTACATGCCCCTAAAGCTGACCAACACGCCGGATTGTAGTCAGCTGGAGGCGTGTCTTAATGAAATTAAACAATGGATGTCCGCTAACTTCTTGCAACTCAACACTAAGAAAACGGAAATGCTGATTATCGGTCCTGCTAAACACCGACATTTATTTAATAATACCACCTTAACATTTGACAACCAAACAATTACACAAGGCGAATCAGTAAAGAATCTGGGTATTATCTTCCACCCAACTCTCTCCTTTGAGTCACACATTAAGAGTGTTACTAAAATGGCCTTCTTTCATCTCCGTAATATCGCTAAAATGTGTTCTATTTTATCCACTAGCGACGCTGAGATCATTATTCATGTGTTCGTTACGTCTCGTCTCGACTACTGTAACGTATTATTTTCGGGTCTCCCTATGTCTAGCATTAAAAGATTACAGTTGGTACAAAATGCGGCTGCTAGACTTTTGACAAGAACAAGAAAGTTTGATCATATTACGCCTATACTGGCTCACCTGCACTGGCTTCCTGTGCACTTAAGATGTGACTTTAAGGTTTTACTACTTACGTATAAAATACTACACGGTCTAGCTCCGTCCTATCTTGTCGATTGCATTGTACCATATGTCCCGGCAAGAAATCTGCGTTCAAAGAACTCCGGCTTATTAGTGATTCCCAGAGCCCAAAAAAAGTCTGCGGGCTATAGAGCGTTTTCTATTCGGGCTCCAGTACTATGGAATGCCCTCCCGGTAACAATTAGAGATGCTACCTCAGTAGAAGCATTTAAGTCCCATCTTAAAACTCATTTGTATACTCTAGCCTTTAAATAGCCCCCCTGTTCGACCAGTTGATCTGCCGTTTCTTTTCTTTTCTCCTCTGCTCCCCTTTTCCTTGAGGGGGGGGGGGGGGGCACAGGTCCGGTGGCCATGGATGAAGTGCTGGCTGTCCAGAGTCGGGACCCAGGGTGGACCGCTCGCCTGTGCATCGGCTGGGAACATCTCTACGCTGCTGACCCGTCTCCGCTCGGGATGGTGTCCTGCTGGCCCCACTATGGACTGGACTCTTACTATTATGTTGGATCCACTATGGACTGGACTCTCACAATATTATGTCAGACCCACTCGACATCCATTGCTTTCGGTCTCCCCTAGAGGGGGGGGGTTACCCACATATGCGGTCCTCTCCAAGGTTTCTCATAGTCATTCACATCGACGTCCCACTGGGGTGAGTTTTTCCTTGCCCGTATGTGGGCTTTGTACCGAGGATGTCGTTGTGGCTTGTGCAGCCCTTTGAGACACTTGTGATTTAGGGCTATATAAATAAAGATTGATTGATTGATTGATGTTACTATAACAATCTACAAGGTTAATTCAGTTCGCTTCTCTTTCTTCCCCTCCATGTATCTCCTTTCTTTTGGATTTCAAGTTATCATTACATATACAGTACAGGCCAAAAGTTTGGACACACCTTCTCATTTCAATGAGTTTTCTTTATTTTCATGACTATTTACATTGTAGATTGTCACTGAAGGGGCAGCACGGTGGAAGAGAGGTTAGTGCATCTACCTCACAATACGAAGGTCCTGAGTAGTCTTGGGTTCAATCCCGGGCTCGGGATCTTTCTGGGTGGAGTTTGCATGTCCTCCCCGTGACTGCGTGGGTTCCCTCCGGGTACTCCGGCTTCCTCCCACCTCCAAAGACATGCACCTGGGGATAGGTTGATTGGCAACACTAAATTGGCCCTAGTGTGTGAATGTGAGTGTGAATGTTGTCTGTCTATCTGTGTTGGCCCAGTGATGAGGTGGCGACTTGTCCAGGGTGTACCCCGCCTTCTGCCCGATTGTAGCTGAGATAGGCTCCAGCGCCCCCCGCGACCCCAAAAGGGAATAAGCGGTAGAAAATAGATGGATGGATGGATTGTCACTGAAGGCATCAAAACTATGACACCTGTGAAGTGAAAACCCTTTCAGGTGACTACCTCTTGAAGCTCATCGAGAGAGAACGCCAAGAGTGTGCCAAACAGTAATCAGAGCAAAGGGTGGCTTTTTTGAAGAAACTAGAATATAAAACATGTTTTCAATTAGTTCACCTTTTTTTGTTAAGTACATAACTCCACATGTGTTCATTCATAGTTTTGATGCCTTCAGTGACAACCATTGAATGATTGAATGAAAAGGTGTGTCCAAACGTTTGGCCTGCACTGTATGTATTGTTGCATTTGAAACAATTGTATTGTTAATTAGAGGTAAGTTATTGTTATTATTCATTATCAATAGCGCTATTTCTATTGATGTTTTTATTGCACCATTTGTAGTGTAATAATGCTCATTGTCATGTCTGTGTTATTATTTATTTCACTAACTGCTTCTTTGCTATCACTTTTACCATCATATTTGTACATATGTTGTTGTTGTTATTGCTAATGTATTTTTGCTATTTTTGTCCGTAATGTGTAATGTTTATTAATATCTAAATGTACGGTCAGTGAAAATTAATTTCCCCACGGGGACCAATAAATCTAAATCTAAATCTAAATCTGAATCTGAAATGTTGTGTTTGTTGTTGTTGTCTCTTTGTCTTATCCCTCTCTTGTCCCCGCAATTTCCCGCTCTTTCTTCCTTTTTTTCTCTCTATATTCCCACCTGCTCGGGCCCGGCTTCCCCAAATAATAATATAAATCCATTTAATAAAGTCAAATACAATAAGGCAACAAAATAAGTATCCAACACTTCTCTTTTGTAAAGTCAAATCAAATCAAATCAAATCAACTTTATTTATAGAGCACATTTAAAATTTACCACAGGGGTAGCCAAAGTGCTGTACAATGAGCAGGTTAAAAGATAAAACGAGTACCGAGCAAACACAACACAACACAAACAGAACACGATAAAAAATAAATAATTAAAATAGAATTAATAAAAACATAAAAACATAAAAACAGGATCACAGCAGGTGTATTATGGGGCGCCATTGCAGGATGGATATCACTCAGTGTTAAAAGCCATGGAATAAAAGTATGTTTTTAAGAGAGATTTAAAAACAGGAAGAGAGGAGGCTTGTCTAACACTCAGGGGTAGGTCGTTCCAGAGCTTGGGAGCAGCAACGGCGAAAGCTCTGTCACCTCTAAGCTTCAGCCATGTGTCAGGGACCGTCAACAGCAGCTGATCGGCTGATCTTAAGGATCGGGTGGGGCAGTAAGGCTGAAGGAGGTCGGAGAGATAGGTTGGCGCGAGGTTGTTTAGACATTTAAAAACAAATAAAAGAAGTTTAAAATGTATTCGGTAACGCACAGGGAGCCAGTGAAGGGACGCTAAAATAGGGGTGATGTGCTCACGTCTGCGGGTCTGTGTTAGCAGACGAGCAGCAGAGTTCTGCACGAGCTGCAGGCGGGCGAGGGAGGCCTGGCTAATGCCAACATACAGGGCATTACAATAATCAAGACGAGTCGAGATAAAAGCGTGGATTAATTTCTCAAGATCATGTCTTATCAAGTCAATCTGTATAGCCGATGTTGGCATCTACATCAACAATATGATCTGCCTGAGTAGCTGGACAGCACAACATTTTTTTAAATAATAATAATAAAGAGTAGAAGTGAGTCACATGGAGCAGTGTGTGTTGATGTGATGAGAAAAGGGAGCGGGGTCACGTCTCATCTTTAAGGGTATCAATGGCACCATACATGGTGCTGCTTAATTGACTTTTTTATCCACCCTATAACAAGAAGTGGCCTTTCTTCTAGGCCGTGGTGTAATGGTAGTCACATTACAAAGGAAGGGGGAATGATCAAGGAAACCTATGCCTTGGTTAACAGGTAAGCCAGTGAGATAAGGCTGGACTGGATACCAGACTGGGTTGAGAGCCTGTCAACTTGGGGAGACAAGGGACTTGTGTTCATGTTTTTTTTCTTCTTCTAAGAAGGATAAAGTGTAGTCACTGTATGGTCACCCATGAGCTTGTCACAGTAGCTGTAATGAGGTCAGATTACAGGCTAGTCCACAGACTGGCTGTAAAAGGTTGACCCGTAATCCCACAATCATTAAAGGAATGCTTTGTTAAAAGTGGATGGAGGAGAGGGGAAAAGACAGAGAGGGGGAAGAACTGTGGGCCGTAGAAGGGAACTCAATAACACTTGATTTGATATGAAAAGCCTCTTGTTGCCACCCAGGAGAAGGCCGACTAGGAAGGATGTGAGGGAATCCAGCTGAGAGACTCCTACAAACAGGAACAAGACGTGCCTTGTTCCGGGTTTAAGGAGCAAACAGATTAAGATGAATTGATGCAAGCTTAGAGACTTTGGAGAAAGGGGCAGGAAAAAACGCCCACGGATCAATAAGGCTTAGGAGGCAAGCAACCGAAGCCAGAATCTCCACTCACACTCGGCGTAGATAAGACTCAATGAAGGAAATGTTCTCGTCTCCATTTCGTGTGCGCTCATAGAAGTCTGTAAAAGTTAGAAGTGTGTACATGTTAAGGGATTTGTTACTAGGTAACATGTGTGTTTGGAAGGCTTACAAAATAATAATAATAATAATGATAATAATAATAATCAGCTTTATTGTCTCCGAGGAGACATTTTTGTCTTGGACATCAAGACACAGCGTTTTACATACAGTACATATATACAGGTGAAAGCCAGTAAATTAGAATATTTTGAAAAACTTGATTTATTTCAGTAATTGCATTCAAAAGGTGTAACTTGTACATTATATTTATTCATTGCACACAGACTGATGCATTCAAATGTTTATTTCATTTAATTTTGATGATTTGAAGTGGCAACAAATGAAAATCCAAAATTCCGTGTGTCACAAAATTAGAATATTACTTAAGGCTAATACAAAAAAGGGATTTTTAGAAATGTTGGCCAACTGAAAAGTATGAAAATGAAAAATATGAGCATGTACAATACTCAATACTTGGTTGGAGCTCCTTTTGCCTCAATTACTGCGTTAATGCGGCGTGGCATGGAGTCGATGAGTTTCTGGCACTGCTCAGGTGTTATGAGAGCCCAGGTTGCTCTGATAGTGGCCTTCAACTCTTCTGCGTTTTTGGGTCTGGCATTCTGCATCTTCCTTTTCACAATACCCCACAGATTTTCTATGGGGCTAAGGTCAGGGGAGTTGGCGGGCCAATTTAGAACAGAAATACCATGGTCCGTAAACCAGGCACGGGTAGATTTTGCGCTGTGTGCAGGCGCCAAGTCCTGTTGGAACTTGAAATCTCCATCTCCATAGAGCAGGTCAGCAGCAGGAAGCATGAAGTGCTCTAAAACTTGCTGGTAGACGGCTGCGTTGACCCTGGATCTCAGGAAACAGAATGGACCGACACCAGCAGATGACATGGCACCCCAAACCATCACTGATGGTGGAACCTTTACACTAGACTTCAGGCAACGTGGATCCTGTGCCTCTCCTGTCTTCCTCCAGACTCTGGGACCTCGATTTCCAAAGGAAATGCAAAATTTGCATGGTTGGGTGATGGTTTGGGGTGTACAAGTTACACCTTTTAAATGCAATTACTGAAATGAATCAAGTTTTTCAAAATATTCTAATTTACTGGCTTTTACCTGTACATACATACATACAGTTCATCCGACAATACAGTGACGACAGTGAACAGTGCGCAGATATATCAGTTAGTTCAATAACAATTGAGCGTTTTAATTAACAAGACTTCTGTAAAACAACATTTTGCATATTTAGGGCCTGATCTACTAAAATCAGATTCTTTTTTGCCCTCAAGTGACGCAGATCAGATTTTTTTTGCCAGTCTAAACGCTCCAAAGTGCTTAAAAATCTCATATTTTCGCATCAGATTCAGGCCACTTCAGGAGGTAATCCCGAATGCGACTGGAATCTGATCTTTTCAAATGCGACTTCAGTCTAAACACAATGCGACCCGAATGTGATTTTTTTCGTCAGCTTTGGGCGAGCTACGTCATTCGTGTGCGCGAGGAAAGACGCAGTCGCCGGCGGAAGTGGATATTTCATCACCACATCCGGTTTCAGTGAGCAAAGTCTATTTGTTGTCTCTTTGTCTTATCGGTGCATCACTTGTCAATAGTGCACAAATAATAGGCTACATGTAATATATCAATATACAGTAAAGGCCAAAAGTTTGGACACATCTTCTCAATCAATGTGGTTTCTTTATTTTCATGACTATTTACATTGTAGATTGTCACTGAAGGCATCAAAACTATGTATGAACACATGTGGAGTTATGTACTTAACAAACAAACGTGAAATAACTGAAAACATGATTTATACTCTAGTTTCTTCAAAATAGCCACCCTTTGCTCTCATTACTGCTTTGCACACTCTTGGCATTCTCTCAATGAGCTTCAAGAGGTAGTCACCTGAAATGGTTTTCACTTCACAGGTGTGCTTGAAGCTCATTGAGAGAATGCCAAGAGTGTGCAAAAATTAGGAGATAATAAAAATACACACTGCCTGGGGTGTTGTACGCTTGAACTACTACTGAGCCAGAAAAGACAATCCAAATAAGAATAAATAATACAATACAAAATAAATGTAAATGAAAAGAAATGTGTATATGTACATATTTAATTATTTATTGTTAATAATAAAAATGAAAGAAAAAAAAGAATCCAAGTGGTGTAGGCAATTGCAAACGCTGTTATCTGCATGAAAAATGGCTCAGTTCTCACCGTTTACTTAAAAGAGTCGTTCAAATGACTCGATTCGTTCGCAAACTTCCCATCTCTACTCTCGACAACGGAACCAATTTTAAGCACGTTGAAGGTGCTCTCTGGGAGATGCCACAATGTTGTGCTCAAAACAACGACAATACTGCGATGGTAAAGAAAAGACATGGAAATAGATGTTGCAATATGTTTTTTCATATTATTATTACCATCAATAATATAGCTCATGTAAGGAATAAACAAACGCCACTTAAAAATACCCAGCAGATATCAAAACGAACCAATTTAATTTGTTTTAGTCAGCATTTCTAACATTATATAACTGAACAGACAATACTATGTGTCGAATATTTTTTTTTTCTGACAGCCCAAATACACTATATTGCCAAAAGTATTTGGCCACCTGCCTTGACTCACATATGAACTTGAAGTGCCATCCCATTCTTAAACCATAGGGTTCAATATGATGTCGGTCCACCTTTTGCAGCTATTACAGCTTCAACTCTTCTGGGAAGGCTGTCCACAAGGTTGCGGAGTGTGTTTATAGGAATTTTCGACCATTCTTCCAAAAGCACATTAGTGAGGTCACACACTGATGTTGGTCAAGAAGGCCTGGCTCTCAGTCTCCGTTCTAATTAATCCCAAAGGTGTTCTGTCGTGTTCAGGTCAGGACTCTGTGTAGGCCAGTCAAGTTCATCCACACCAGACTCTGTCATTCATGTCTTTATGGACCTTGCTTTGTGCACTGGTGCACAGTCATGTTAGAAGAGGAAGGGGCCCGCTCCAAACTGTTCCTACAAGGTTGGGGGCATGGAATTGTCCAAAATGTTTTGGTATCCTGGAGCATTCAAAGTTCCTTTCACTGGAACTAAGGGGCCAAGCCAAACTCCTGAAAAACAACCCCACACCATTATACTCCTCATAATTCCTCCTCCACCAAATTTCCCACTTGGCACAATGCAGTCCGAAATGTATTGTTCTCCTGGCAACCTCCAAACCCAGACTCGTCCATCAGTTTGTCATATGGAAAAGCATGATTCATCAGTCCAGAGAACGCGTCTCCACTGCTCTAGAGTCCAGTGGCGACATGCTTTACACCACTGCATCCGACGCTTTGCATCGGACTTGGTGATGTATGGCTTAGATCAGGTGCTCGGCCATGGAAACCCATTCCATGAAGCTCTCTGCGTACTCTACGTGGGCTAATTGGAAGGTCACATGAAGTTTGGAGCTCTGTAGCAACTGACTGTGCAGAAACTCTTCCAATTTCTTATAAAAAAAGCCAACAGTTGACTTTGGAAAATTTAGGAGCGAGGAAATTTCACGGCTTGATTTGTTGCACAGGTTCCACGCTGGAAATCACTGAGATCCAGAGAGCGGCCCATTCTTTCACAGATGTTTGTAGAAACAGTCTCCATGCCTAAGTGCTTGATTTTATACATTTGTGGCCGGGCCAAGTGATTAGGACACCTGATTCTGATCATTTGGATGGGTGGCCAAATACTTTTGGCAATTTAGTGTATGTTGACACACATGATTCTCTCTCCATCGTCTGTCTTTGCAGTGTAATCTCCTCCTTTCGTACAGCCGTTTGTGCATAACTGTGCCAGTTTGCACGTAACTTTGAAACGTGCTAAATATAGACGCAAAACAGTGCATGCAAATCACAGCGCGAACTCTAAATGATTATATTTGCATTATATTGCAGGTGTTCTGATAATCAGCATACAGTATATATTCTCCATATACATGAAGACAATGCACTTTATGTTGCTTATTTGAAATATGCAATTCTCTGCGCACATGCTTCCCTAGATCAGCTTCGCATGCTCTATCAAGTTTGCATAAGTTTTAATAAATGCAAACTTTTGGTAAATCAGACTGTTTGTTTAAATCTTAGAGCAGATATTTTTTCCCCCATAATATATAAAATACAGATGCCACAGATATAGAATTAGCCTTTTAGAACTATAAAAAAAAAATGTCTCGGCTGACTGTGTGCAACAATCACCACAAAGGAGTAAAAAAAAAAAGTCATGTTGCTGTTAAGCTTCATGCATCCACTGTCCCACAGTGCCATGTGACAGATCCATGCCTAAGCCAACCTTGCAAGGCCTGCGCCCCGATGTTTGCGCAGATCAGAGAGAATCATCTGGGTTAACATGATATTTGTACAGCAAAGCCCACCCAGGAGAAGCCCCCAACTAAGGCGGGATCTGATACTGTTATTCTCATCTATAACCCGGAGATCTCAGGCCTCCTGACAGCTGCCTCTACAGCAGCCATTTTCTATAGTTAATTCCTCATGCAACGGGCTCATGCATTCGATTACACAAACATCTGAGGTGGGGTCTTACCCTCATACATTCCTCTACTCTGACAATATTAGCAGGTTTGAGGAAAATGTCCAAAATCCTTATGTCCTGAATAAATGGGGGGTGTCAAAAAAATTTAATTTCGAATAAACAGCGATTCTTAGTTGGGACAATTCTTAATCGATTAAAGAAAAAATTAAAGTAAATAAATATATATATATATATATATATATATATATATATATATGTATGTGTGGGGAAAAAAATCACAGGACTATTTCATCTCTACAGGCCTGTTTCATGAGGGGGGGTACCCTCAATCGTCAGGAGATTTTAATGGGAGCATTCGCATACCATGGTTTATATAGGGCACAGAGTGGGTGGGTACAGGCTGGCCTAGGGGCGTGGTGATTGGCTCATGTGTTACCTAGGAGGTGTTTCCGTCTATGGCGGCATGTTGTTACAATTTCGCTGCGCTTGTTGAGGGATGACAGGTCTGGACGGTAAATAATAAACAGTTTCTCTTTCAAGCATAGGTTGCATCTTTTATTACCACTATTGTAAGGTGTGCTGGATGCAAGAATTTGCCATGTTATTGAATATTCAACATTATTGTCTTTGAGGTCCCAAATGTGTTTGCTGAGTTCTGTGGTATTTCGCAGGTTTTTGTTCCTGAAAGAAGCCTTGTGGTTGTTCCATCTGGTTTTGAATTCACCCTCGGTTAATCCTACATATGTGTCGGATGTGTTAATGTCCTTGCGTATTACCTTAGATTGGTAGACAACTGATGTTTGTAAGCACCCCCCGTTGAGAGGGCAATCAGGTTTCTTTCGACAGTTACATGCTTTGTTGGTTTTGGAGTCGTTCTGACTGGGGGTCGACGGCTCATTTGCAATTGTTTTGTTGTGGTTTGAGATGATTTGTCGTATATTGTTCATGCAGCTGTAGCTCAATTTGATGTTGTTCTTGTTGAATACTTTTCTTAGGTTGTTGTCTTTGGGAAAGTGTTTGTCAATCAGATTGAGGAATTTGTGTCCAATGTTCGTTGAGACGTTTTTGCTGTATGGGGGGTTGTACCAGATGATGCCGCTTCGTTTTCTGTTCTTTTTTGGCTGGTTTCCTGGCGTGGGTTCATAGGTGAGGGTGAAATTGTATCCGCTTTCATCAAGGGCTTTTTGGTACGGGGGGGTTGCTTGGTCAAATTCAGCTTTGCTAGATGACAGCATCGATAGCCTTTTATTGATTCCGGTAGGTATTCTTTTCGTGGTGGTGGGTGGATGGTTGCTGTCATGGTGCACGTATATATATATATATATATATATATATATATATATATATGTATATATATAAAATAATAATCATTATATATATATATCATTATTTATTTTATCTATTTTTGTATCCGTCCTGTCCAGCCACGCAAATTAAATTGTTGATGTACAAAACCCAAAACCTGTGAAGTGAACTTATATTCAATTGAATAGACTGCAAAGACAAGATATTTAATGTTCAAACTGAGAAACATATTTTTTTTTTTGCAAATAATCATTAACTTAGAATTTAATGGCAGCAACACTTTGCAAAAAAGTTGGCACAGGGGCATTTTTACCACTGTGTTACATGGCCTTTCCTTTTAACAACACTCAGTAAACATTTGGGAACAGAGGAGACCAATTTTTGAAGCTTTTCAGGTGGAATTATTTCTCATTCTTGCTTGATGTACAGCTTAAGTTGTTCAACAGTTCGGGGTCTCCGTTGTCGTATTTTACGCTTGGATAATGCGCCACACATTTTGAATGGGAGACAGATCTGGACTACAGGCAGGCCAGTCTAGTACTCGCACTCTTTTACTATGAAGCCAAGCTGTTGTAACACGTGGTTTGGCATTGTCTTGCTGAAATAAACAGGGGCGTCCATGATAACGTTGCTTGGATGGCAACATATGTTGCTCCAAAACCTGAATGTACCAGCATTAATGGTGCCTTCACAGATGTGTAAGTTACACATGTCTTGGGCACTAATACACCCCCATACCATCACAGATGCTGGCTTTTGAACTTTGCACCTATAACAATCCGGATGGTTCGTTTTCTCTTTGTTCCGGAGGACACGACGTCCACAATTTCCAAAAACAATTTGAAATGTGGACTTGTCAGACCACAGAACAATTTTACACTTTACATCAGTCCATCTTATATGAGCTCGGGCCCAGCAAAGCCGGCAGAGTTTCTGGGTGTTGTTGATAAATGGCTTTCGCTTTGCATAGTAGAGTTTGAACTCGCACTTACAGATGTAAACTGTAGTCACTGACAGTGGTTTTCTGAAGTGTTCCTGAGCCTATGTGGTGATATCCTTTACAGACTGATGTAATTTTTTGATGCAGTCATATGGAGGGATCGAAGGTCACAGGCTTAGCCGCTTACGTGCAGTGATTTCTCCAGATTCTCTGAACCTTTTGATGATATTACGGACCGTGAATGTTGAAATCCCTAAATTCCTTGCAATAGCTGGTTGAGCAATGTTGTTCTTAAACTGTTGGACAATTTGCTCACAAATTTGTTCACAAAGTGGTGACCCTCGCCCCATCCTTGTTTGTGAATGACTGAGCATTTCATGGAAGCGGCTTTTATACCCAATCATGGCACCCACCTGTTCCCAATTAGCCTGTTCGCGTGTGGGATGTTCCAAATAAGTGTTTGATGAGCATTCCTCAACTTTCTCTGTCTTTTTTGTCATGTGTGCCAGCTTTTGAAACATTTTGCAGGCATCAAATTCCAAATGAGCTATTATTTGCAAAAACTATCAAAGTTTTCCAGTTCCAACGTTAAGTATCTTGTCTTTGCAGTCTATTCAATTGAATATAGGTTGAAAATGATTAGCAAATCATTGTATTCTGTTTTTATTTATGATTTACACAACTTCACTGGTTTTGGGTTTTATAGATGCCCATATCGATTGGAAATATTGACTTTAGAAAGGACAAGTGTAGGATACTTCTCTTGTTGCTGTATTTGTATTTGACTTTATTAAATGTTTGGTAGAAATTTATAAACAAAACCAGTTTTCTTTTAAGTAATATACATTTTTTTTCAAAGCTGTCCATCTATTTTGATATAGTCAATCATAGAACTGGCACCCAATGTTATTATACAAGTATGGACTTTGAATCGAGAATCGTTTTGAATTGAGAATTGATTCGGAATCTAATCGAATTGTGCAGTGCCCAAAGATTCACAGCCCTAATAAATATACTGCAGCCCAAAAAAGATGCCTTTGAATGAAAGAATAAGACATTGCAAACTAAATGCTAGAGCAAATACTTAAGTCATATTACAAAACAATTGAAGAAACTAAAAAGTATATCCTACAGGCTAAATTGAGCTCTAGTGTATTACTACGCGTGTCACAACTAGTCCACCTGGCATTTTTTCGATAATAACACAAATGGAAGACAAATTATACATAGTCCTTAAAGTCCCTTGATAAGCGTAATTCAATAATGTAGTCATAATAGAATACATATTTTGTTATTTACATTTACCAAGCAACCTAATGGAGTACAAGTATGTGTGACAGGTCATAATAAATATAGTATGTCAGATTTAGTCACAATTAGTCATTTTCAGCCAGCAGTCCCATGACAAGTTGAAGCATTTAAATGTGTATATGTGTGTGTATCTACATATATATATATGTGTGTGTATCTACAAATATATGTGTGTATATATATATATATATATATATATATATATATATATATATATATATATATATATATATATACAGGTAAAAGCCAGTAAATTAGAATATTTTGAAAAACTTGATTTATT